>NC_142397.1:7763433-8058433 GCF_059441095.1 Idiotropiscis lumnitzeri | reverse complement strand
GATTTTCACAACTAAATGACTCAGGAAGCTGTAGTAATATTAGCCGTTTTTTGCAGAGGATAATGAATATATATCCCTGTAAGGCAAGTCACATTGTCTGTTTGTTTGTTGCCGCACCGTTTGTGTTCAACGATCCATTGCTTAAACGGCTGCAACCATCACATTTTGACTCGTCCTTGTTTTGCAGATATTATTTTACTCAAAACAAAGAATCAACATTTTCCTCCTCTGTGAACCAGGAAGTAGCAATAGGCAGATATCAACTGCATAGTCCAAATAAGGTCACAGACTGAATTTCTCCATTTCTGTAAATACTTAAAAACATTCATTTTTATGAGGCCTTGTAGACGTAGGAAATGGAGATAGTGGAGAATCCAAGGAAAAAAAAAAAACTTTGTTGCCATTGGCAAGTACGCGCAAGATTTGGCGCCAAAGCCAAGGCCATAAAGAGTTGTGTGAAAGTGCATGCAAAGGATGATGGGAAGCTCCAGCTCGCACATGAGACCTGCCCCCCCACCCCATTCATCTGACATTACCCCCTACTTCCCTCCTCCCCCTTTCATCCAGCGAGACAGACAAACTGTCCCTAAACACCCCTCCTCCGCTTTTCACACTCTCATATGAAGCAAACAGGCTGCAGAGGAGAAGCTTTTAGTCTGCAAACGCAGGAGGGATAAATAAACATCCCCCCTGATAACCCTAATGAGCCACACTCCCACTTCCTGCGTAACAAGAATGCAAAGCCCCCCCAGAAGCATTTTTACGGCTCCGCTTTGCATGTTCCCCATTCAGTGAAGCATTTTTGGTCAGTCGAGGGTGTCTGACAGGTACACAATAAAAGCAAACATCGTCATGTGACGCTATTTGACCTTTGAAAAGCAAATTGCCGAGCAAATATTGATTTAGGGGCTTCATGCAACATTAACTTCATACATCTCTGTGACCAGAAGGCAGAGATAACAGGAAGTTAAAATGCTCACTTAGCTTTGTTACCGCTTCATGTGTGTCTGTGAGTGTGCGCACGCAAGAGTAGCTCCTCCACAGAGGATTAGATTATTTTTTTTTTTTCGGTGAAGAGCTGGGTTAACTGAGAGCCCACCTTGCCCTCTGCAAGCCTGTTTGCATCTTTGGCTAGATTTTAAGAAACCTCTTGCACATGTGTGGGCAAACTACGGCCCGGGGGCCCACATGCGGCCCGTTAAGTGTTTTAATGCGGCCCGCCAAACTCAAAACATATATTTGTGGATTGATGATTTGCCCTTCGCGGGCCACATAAAATGAGGGCCTTGAGTTTGATACCTGTGGTCTTCCCTTGTCAAAAGTTCTTTTGTGAAGGGAGTCTTGGTCATGTCGCCGTGTTTGAGTGACATAATCACACACAAGGCTGTGACGTGACGCGCTACCGGGAGCAATTTTGAAATAAAAAAGTACCAAAGCAATGATTAAAGAAAAAAAAAAAAGCTACAGTCCCGTCCCATGTATTTTTATGTCACACTGCTTTGTGTGGGTGTGTGTGGCTTAACAGAGACGACCTCGATCGACTGCCTTGTGCTTGACCATAACGTCGGCCGCCGATTGCAGAAACCGCCGGTCGCAGAAACCGCCGCTTGCCACAAAGCGGTCAGACAAACAAACACTAACACGCCGCTCTTGTTAGAGCTATTTAAGTTTCCTTTTTTTTAAAAAAAATTTTTTTAATCGAAAAGTGTACTTAGAGCAGAGGAGTTGAAAATCTATGACTGACTGAAATGGGCTGAAAAAAAAAAACATTTTCGATATACAGACATTTATACACTATTTCACTTCAAATTCACGGGGGCCACAGCTTCAGGACCTCCCATATTGTACACACATGATGCTACACTGAGAGTGTGTGCGTGTGTGTGTGTGTGAGTCCGAGAAAGAAAAAAAGAAAGGGGGAGGCATTCATGGCAGCCACATGGATGTGCCCCAGGGCTCGCTGGTTAATTACAGAGAAACGAGTAGCTGCACCAACTGTGTGTAGTCGGAACACTACTCAAGTGACTACAGTTAACACACAATGTGTCCACATGAATGATTGTCTATTTCCATGGGCCACCATTTGGATTTTGGCCAAAAGGCTGGGAGGGGGGAGGGGGGGGGGGGGGTCGATGGGGACTACTAGGCGACTTTTAACCTTTTCTGACTGAAATTAATGACGCTACATTAAACAGAAAAACAAACATAATAGCTTTAGAGGGGCTGTACCCTCCTAAGGCCTCTACACACCAATCAGAAGTCAGAACGTCGGACCGGAAAATGACAGAAGAACCCAGGGCAAAAGCCGACGGAAACGCCAACTACTCCGGACCTGCTGTGCATGCGTGAGAAGTAGTACCCCTCCCAGCCAGTGGCGGCGATAGTCAATCCTTTCACTGTGATTTCAATAGTGGTGGTGTTTCTTGGATGAGAGTTCACGCTTTTTTTTATTTTATTTTTTTAGCTTTTTTGTTTTCTAATTTCCGAAAAATTTGCTTTTTGAGTTGTGAGAATTCTGCCGGACGGCGATGATATCTCAACTCATTCAAAATTAAGCAGAGCACGGTTTTCTTTGATGCAAAGATCAGCATGAGCGTCTCAATTCTCACGCACTCAATTGCTCTGAGAAGGTGTCAGACAGAAGCCCACAATAGACCAAGTCTAGAAAATTTGGAACAAGCTTTTGGGACAGATGCCAGTTTGCTTAGGGAGCACTGCCAATGTGCCCTCAAGCAAGGTGCGGACCCCTCATTCTGATATCGCTCAACCTAGAGTTTAAATTGAACTTTGCCCTAAAGGGATACAGTAATTAAAATAATTTCTTAATGAGCCTCTCAAGTCAACTATTAATGGAATGAAGGTTGCAATCTCGTAAATAAAAATAAAAATAAAAATAAAAATGAAAATGAAAATAAATATAAAAATAAAAATAAAAATAAAAGACTTTAAGATAACTTGGCAATAATAATAATCTGTGGGGAAAACATGCTTTTCACAATGACATCATCTTGTTCCTAAATACCCAGACACTAGCGGTCGGCTTCAGCTGTTTGCTTGGACGAGATGGACGGACGCTGGCCAAAACCAGCACTGCCACTATATTATTCCCAGACAAAATCACGAATGAGAATGAAATGCGCAGTTGCTACCATGAATGGAGAATATGCAACCAAGACACTCATGCAAACTTCGGCGAACACGACATGAAAATGTCTTGTTTCTACTCGTGGGTCTTCATAGAACATTTTTTCGTTTGACGTCCCCTTTTAAAAAAAGTGTGAAAAGCACCTCAAATTCCAGAATGTCATTTTTGTAGACTTTTTTACAAAACAATCCCCATCTCTTCCTTCGTCTTTATAGTCAAGCTGCTTCTGCGTAAATGTCAAGACGGTGTTAAAAGCCATTTTTATAAATGTCTAAATCAATTTGACCACAGCATCTTTAAGTAAACCTACTGCAGCTATTAAAAAAAAAAAATAAATAAATAAATAAAAGCAATAGTCTTTGGAACTCCCCAGACATATTTGCTTTATACCAAAAATAAATCAAATAAATAAATAAATAAATAAACCTCCTCCTATACAAATCCTTTAAGGCATACAATTGATGCTTTCGCCCACCAACGTCTTGCTCCTTGATCTCATCAACAGGTATGGATGATATAGATGAAACGGTCACCGATATTAAAGAGGAAAAAAAAAAAAAAAGAAGAAAAGAAGAATGGCGTAGCCTTGGGCTCCCCCCCCTACCCCCACCCCCACCACCACCAGAGAGCTACAAATGTCAGCACGGCTGTAAACAATCCACACAATGACAGATTCCTCAGCTTCGCTTCCTCACACCCGAGATTTTGCAGGCAAACCACCACTGGCCCACAGCCAAACACAAACGGGCATTCATGCAAGCGCACAAGTGGGTCATAGACCTTTAAAACAGGAGCGAACCGGGTGCTGCTTTCATTGCCGGTTACCTTTGGTGGGCCCGATTTTTTAAGAGGCGCACAAAAAGCCTATTGAGAGCCTCAAAGGGTGCCGTTTACAGAGAATATTCGCAGCCACTGTAATCGTAACCCAGCGCGGCCTGCGCTCGGAACGAATAATTCAGTGTGACATTAATGTTTCAGCGCTCCGACAATGCTTTCGCTCATGCTTTTAACAAGCTCGTTGCTAATTGGCCATTTCAAATAGAAACATTCAATGAAACAAAAGTGGGCCAGTAGCCGAGCAAAACATTCACCGATCATGTTCTCCAATTTTCTCTTTCAGAACTTGATCATGATAAGACTGATGGATGGTCCGTTGGGAGTCGTGATGCCTCAGTCTGGATAATGGGGCAGTTTTGCGGCTGAGTGACCATGCGTGGAATGTTTATTTGAATCATGTGGTCAATGAGTGACACATTAAATGCGGTATTTTAATCAACACGTATGTAGACATAAAATAAAGACGATAAATTGAAATCGCAATATCTGTCAGAAAAATAGCAATGCATTTTTTTCCCCCCTAAAATCATTCAGCTTTGCAGGAGAAAGCATCTGATACGTTCAATGAAGACCCATCGTCGCCGTTTCTTACCAAACCAGAAAACTGATTGATAAATGGATCATCTTGAGAAAAAGCAGATAACCAATAATCACAACAAAATCTCTTGCCTCGCTTTAAATCACGATTTCTCTTATTGGAAGCCGCAAAGTAAGCAATGGAAACGTCAAATAAATCCGACCAGTTGCCCCCTTTTTGGCTTCTGTTTGTAGAAACCTTACGCAATCAAATGTTTATCCAAAGTCCCCACGTAAAGTGTCAGTTTGCCCTTTTAAAATAACACACAGCTCTGCGATGTTTGGTGAGGGGGGGGGGTGTTTGTCTCGGTGCCCACAAAGGCGGCCCCAAACGAGAACTCAGGTGCAGGGGAGGAGGATTAGAGATGATGTCGGGAAACAAAAGGCGGTGGGAGTGGGAGTGGGACACAAAAGGAGCGGGAGAAAAGGCTCCGTGCTAAGAAATGTCTGACTTGAAGCTAATTACAGAGGCTCGCTCTGACGGCAGGAATGTGGAGCCACATTTGGGCTTGGTCACACCTGGCTGTCCAAAGAGCAAAGCCGTTGGAAAACACTGCAAGTCAATGAATGGCTTCAAAAACATGACACAATTAGAGAGGTGCTCTCCTCTGCGACTTTTCTATTTGGTCAGCGTCGGAAAGTAACCTTTAAAAAAAATAAATAAAATATGTATTACCACACAGAATGCAATTATCCCACCAATGGATTGGTTTGTGGGAAAACTTTGCATTCAGGAAATGAGGCAGCTCAAGGGAAAGGAAATGAAGTCGATAGATAAGGAATCAACAAGGGAGATGGCTGTCGTCCCATTCAGCCGCGGACTGGCGTCCCGCTGTTTTCATATCCTGTTGCAACACACTTACAGAATAGATAAGAGTTACGACAAGAAGAGCCGGTTTTATTTTACAATGCATTTCCTACATTTATTCCAAATGTCATCCCTTGTCATGTGTATTTATGGTTCTATTAAATGCGTTTCCTCACCTACACGGCTCAGGCAGGTTACACGCAAATAAGCCCGATGCCTAAATAAAACAAGGCAAAATAAAAAAATAAAGAAATAAAAGTGGGTTCATGAAATATCTAAAAGGAAAAAAAAAAACAATTGTTTCAGAGGATCTTAATCAAAATTTTGAGGGAAAAGCAAAAAAAGTTCTTAAACTGCATTTAAAAGCATTTACACTCGGGGCTGACTTCACTTCTGTTTGCAGCTTATTCCATTTGTGCGCAGCATAACTGGCTAAATGCAGCTTCACCATGTTTACTTTGAACTCAGCGCTCCACTAACTGAGCGGAGTCTGCAGACCTCAAAGCCCGATTCGGTTTAGATTCAATCAGCATTTCTTGAATGTATTCAAAACCCAAACCATTCAGAGTTTTATAGACCATTAACAGAATTCGACAATCAATTCGACAGCTAAATGACTGGAGTAATATGTTCTGATGTCTTTGTTCAGGTCCGAACCCGAGCTGCAGGGTTCTGAATGAGCTGCAGCTGTTTGATGCTTTTTTTCCCCCCAACGTTCCTACATCATTTAACTCAAAGGTAACATAAATAAAGCACAACTCAGCATTTCTCAGATTGGACGGGTAGGTTAAACCAATTTTGTTGGCTTTTTGTTGTTGCCAAGTGATTATAACACCACACACATTGAGTTCCCGTGGTCATGGATGAGCTAAAACAGGTGCTTCAAAACCGGTCTTTGGCCAAAGCTTTTTTTTTTTTTTCTTTATCCACAGCATTACAGAGGAACATCTGGTGTGCCGGTGGGAGGAGGATGAAGGATAAAGACATCACTAGGGATCGAGGGGCCACGAGAGGCCAAAGGGTGCCCCGTGTGCTACTCGAAGGGCCACCAAAAGAATACAGAAGAAGCCTTTTTTTTTTTTTTTTAAGTCACCAGGCAACAATGAGCGGCTAAGTGAAAGGAGAACAGAAGGGCTAAAGCTCTTTGATTCATGTTTTCGTATATTAAATTCAAATATGGCGCCGAAGCCAACAAGGTCCTTGAGCAACCATCTCAATGCTTCAATTTATTCTAGGTCCATTTTGTCAGCAGCAACTAGCGGCCGAGTCAAATGCCTGCACTTGATTTATTTTGTCAGTTTCTGACTTTGTGGAATTTTGAAATGCCACTGTATTCATTTGGGGTTGAGATCTTGGATGACTTTTATTTGAACCAAGCCTGGATTTGATTACGTGAATGAGTTCACACAACCGTAAGGATAATGAGTCACTCGGGGATTTAATAACATCATAGGGGTGAATTCATGCCATGGTTATGATGGAATCAATATTTCCCATAACAGGTGACACTTGTCTTAAAAAAAAAAAAAAGCTCTGAGTGAGAGCCAAGTTGTGACAAAGTGACATTCATGGGAAAACGGAGAAGCTACATCACTGGCAAGTACGGGCATTTCCCACCCATAGAAAAAAAAAGGAACGACATGGACAGCTAGAAGGTTACAATGAAAAAAAATGAATATATTTAATGAGAGTCACAAGATGGGAAAACTCAAAGACTGCGTCAGAGATAATCAGGGAGCCGATCTAATCCCTGCAGCTCTCAGTTTCCCCTTAAACATTGTTTGCTTTCAGTCGGGTGTATTATTCCCCATTCATTGTTACAGCAAGACGGGCGTATCCATAACGCTTTGAACGCAACCAGGATAGAAAAGAGAGGTAACATACACGTGGGAAACAAAAAACAAACAAATAGTTGCTGTTGTTGCACGTATAAGAATGGGGCAACACTCATCCGAGTGCAACACGTTTGTTTTTTTTATCATTTATTTTTGTGGGGGAAATCTGTTAACACAGAAACAAACTACAGTGTGTCAGCACATCGGTTGCATCACGTTTCATACATTGTGCAAATAACCACTCTCCTTCCATGGTCTTCAAAGCTAACACAACTAGCGTGGCTAACAAAACTAGCGTGGGTAACGTAGCTAGAGTGGCTAACGTAGCTAGCCCGGCTAACGTGGCTAGCGCGGCTAATGTAGCTCGCGCGGGCAACGTAGCTAGAGTGGCTAACATATCCAGCGCGGCTAACGTAGCTAGCGCGGCTAACGTAGCTAGCGCGGCTAACGTAGCTAGCGCGGCTAACGTAGCTAGCGCGGCTAACGTAGCTAGCGCGGCTAACGTAGCTAGCGCGGCTAACGTAGCTAGCGCGGCTAACGTTGCTAGAGTGGCTAACGTATCCAGCGCAGCTTACATAGCTAGCGCGGCTAACGTATCCAGCAAGGCTAACGTAGCTAGCGCGGGTAACGTAGCTAGAGCGGCTAACGTTATTGTGCAATTTGACATCATACTGCCAAGTGTAAAACATTAAACATCATCACTGCCTTCAGACATCTGTTGCTGGATTGGCTGACTACCAAATAAAAGAGAATTCACCAGCATTCGGATTTGATATTACAGACTACAGACTTTTACTTTGCAGAATTCAGGGCGTTCATCATCGATTTTTGGTGATGCCGTTCGTATTTACATTAAAGTATCTCCACATGGCTGACATGGCTCCCAGTCCACCTGCCTAGTAAGTGAAGCTATACAGTAACAGCACAATAACGTATTGATGCATCGCTGACAAAACTGCTCTATTTGAAAACAGTAATGGGAACTCATGAGCACTTTTTTCTGCAATATTGTAATGTAAGAAATTAACAATTGCAATCAGCAATTATGTAGTTACTAGCTCAAAAGTGCCACTATGCCAACCTGCTATTTGAAAATCATGCTTATGCTGTTCTAGAATGGCGATGATCATTGACATTCTGACCTAATCAGACCCCAGCTTAAGTGTCTCACGTATCACCAACAAAAGACCTAACCCATTTTCCAATTGGCTGTCATTTCCACGAAGAACAACAAAACAGGCTGCACAGGAAAATAAAAGTAAAAAAAAAAAAAAAAAAAAATCATGTCACGCGCTTCGAGTTTATATAGCTCAACGTTGTAAATACTCAACTGGGTTGAAATGGTGCAATTCGCCTCTGCTGAACGGTAAACATCTGCTATAAAGTTATGAGCCAGTTCAGAGTAAACAAAGGGTGATTAAGGGCTGCAGCCGGAGATCTTATCAGCAATCTTCCAAACATGACACGCTCATACGGTGAGCTCAACCGCATCACCAACTCCATATGTGCACATGCCTTCGCAGCAGAAAAGCCCCAAAAACCAGCAGTAGGAAGTTGGCTCAGTTGCAATATGAAACTTTATCTATGATTAAAAAACTCTTTGGTTGTTGCGCTCTTCAGGCCCATTTAAACCAAGCTCTGAAGTTTGTCTTGGTTTGGTGCAGTCAGTGACCTCAAACAAATTTAAAAACACTCCACACTATTGTATGCTAGCACTTAAATAGTTACCTTTCCATAATGACGACGTCTACATGCATTCAATATTTTGGTTTTGCTGAGGGGGGCGCGTGTGACTCTGGGGAACATCCTTTTTTTTCTCCGCCATACTACAATAAAGTGTAATTGCACATCCACTCCAGTAGTTGGCAGGGGCGCTCTCCTTGCCCATTGTGAGCAGCAAGTATTAACTGCATGGTGTAGGTTTGTTTTGCAACGAAAATACTATTATTTATAGTTGCGGCGGAGAGTGGGGGGGGGGGGTTGTAACAGAAAATAGTTGAGAAGCACTGCTCTAACCCGGGTGAGTTTAAATGATCCAAAAGGGGTAACCCAGGGGTCTTATTCGGGTTTGCAGCGTTTACATTACCTTTAAAAAAACAAAAAAATGCCAATATTCAGGTTTTAAAAGGTTTATGGATTGCATGTAAATATAGTCAATGTGTCCCCTTTAAAGATGGTAACAAAAGAAGGAATGAA
Organism: Idiotropiscis lumnitzeri; assembly: GCF_059441095.1. NCBI lineage: Eukaryota > Metazoa > Chordata > Actinopteri > Syngnathiformes > Syngnathidae > Idiotropiscis > Idiotropiscis lumnitzeri. The sequence goes on along the minus strand of NC_142397.1, from coordinate 8,049,036 downwards.
AAAAAAAATAATTTACTGGCATTACGTAGCCTATGCAGCTAGCAAGTGAGATCAGCGTTTATTGCGCCAGATTCCACCACAGTGAATTAAACTCAAGTGCCGCTCGGTGCAAACGTTGCTTTGTAACATTTTTCCGTGCAACACCCATATCATTCTTCTGATATGTCGCCGAAGAGGAAAATATTCCGTCCAATAAAAATAAACTTAATCCTGATAACAAGCTGAAAAATCTGGCTTTATACTCCCTGCATGAAATGCAACTTGCAAACTGTGGCCAAGGTGTCGTGCGTAATGCTGCAAGTGTTTAACATCGCTGTTGAAACGCTCATCTTCCCACACGCTGCAAAGATCCATGGCAGCTGGAAGTGACAACTCATCCAACTTTCCATAAATCTTGGAGATAGTACAAGCCGAGCCGGATAAAAAACACATGGAGGGGAATGAGAACGGGAAGACACGAGTAAGAAAAAAAAAAAAAAGTTTGGGGCGGGGGGTGACCTTGGACTGGAGCAGATAAAGCAGCAGAAGACTACAGTCATCTAAGAGGTTCTAATTCAAATAAACAAAACCATATGTGTGTGGATGAGTGAGGGGGGGCATCAAAAAGGGGCCCCTGCACACCCCGGCGATGCCTCTCAGCTCCAAAAAGTTCAGAGTATGTCCCTTTATTGTGGCGAATACAAAGCGGGAGTAGAGTCGGTGGGGGTCACCAATTATTGGGGCGATGGCCTCATCTCTCACTCTCCGAAACTGCAAATTAGCCATTTTGGTTAGCCAAGCAGACGCGCTGGATCAAAAAGGTCAGATGTGCCCTCTTAATCCTGGTAAATTGCCCCCCCCCTTCACATCTCAGTTGTCAGCATCTGTGTGACAGCAACCCATCACGCAATACACACCCTGATAGACCGGGGCCGATATTTGGCATTTTGCCGATAATCGGCATCGGCCTTTTTAATAACTTTCAAGGCCGATAAATTAAAAGCTGGTTTATTTTGCCTCGCTGCAGGACTTTACTCTCTTAGCTGTGCTAGTGGCCCCGCCTGCAGAAGCAGATTGTCCCACCCAGAGCACCATCTAATTGGTTCCTTGTGCAGTGGGTAGCAGCCAATCAGCAGTAAGCTGCCTGTTTGCTTTTTCACCTCGAGTCATACGCGCTACAAGAGCCTTTGCCGAAATTTGAATAAATGTCAGTCTACTACAACTCACAACTGATAGAAAGAAGTTTTGGAGTTTTTGTTTTTAAAATTTTTTGACACCATTTCCCACTTTTTTCAAACAATGAATATCGGTTTGAAATATCGGTTATTGTCCTTCATGCCTACTAATAATCGGTACAGGTATCGGCACTGAAAAAAGCATATCGTTCTATCGCTAATACACACGCCTTTACGCTGGGATCTAGTGATGGGAAAATAAAGCTTCAAATTTGCTTCATGAACCAGTTGTTGTATTTTTGAGTCCTCTAGATGGCACTGTTGGTTTAAATAAAGGGTTTAAAATTGGCAAGTCGGTGTGCTTTCAGCCCAATGTTGATCAGAGAGTGCCATCTACAGGAGTCCAAAAATACTACAACTGGTTCATGAAACAGATTTGAAGCTTCATTTAGCCATCACTACTGGAATCAACTCCACTCACTTACACACCCATAACCACACACACACTCCCCCGACATGCTCTGGACTTGTCGCTTCAGTAAATTGACATGTATCCCAGTAGTCATTTTCAAAAACAGTAAAACACAGCGTCATCTTTCCAAATTTGATTGTCGGTCAGCGAAGGGATTGTGCTCGTCTACTTTTAGAAAAATGCGAAATATGGTCTTTGATCACAAGCGGGGTTTGGAGATATTCAAGGGGTTGAGAGCGAAGAGGAGGAGCAAGTTGGGGGGGCGGTTACATCCCCACATCTAAGTAAGAGCAGCTGTCTTGACCTCTCTCTGTGAGAAAAAGATGAATGAAACTCAGTTATACTTCTCTACGGGGGGCTGGGGGGTTTTGAGGGTATTTTTTTGCCACATTGGTGCCTGAGGATAGGCAATCAGCTTCTCAGAAGAGACATTGTGGTCTAACCCTGAGGTAAATGACACAGGCTGTGGTTGCTGCACAGAAAAAAAATAGTCAAGTATTTTACCCTGAGGGCGCTACCCGAAAAAAGTTGATGCCTTTGTGCCAGCTTGGTAAGTTACTGTACATACAGTATGTGGCATTTGTTTAATGCAAATGTTTATGCAATTAAATTCACACTTTTCCCCTCCTACAGCCATTATGGTTTAAAAAAAAAGCAAGGATGCATTTTAGATTTTCGAACGGTCGCCAGTTACAGCTTTCTGGTGTGTTGATTCCAATCACAAACCGCGTTCAACAAATTCAACGTCAGGCCAGCGAGAAGCTGTCATCAACTCGTGATCTGATTGGCTATCGCAAGTGTCCATCAACTCTGAAAGCCGTTCGACTTTGACAGATGCCCGCACGATTGTATTTGAAGGCCTCGGACAAATTGTACGTGCTTCTGGTATTATGAAATCTGCCCGACAACACGAGCTAGCTGAATTTTGATTGGATAAAAACCTCTAACCTAAAAATTCAACACAAGGATATAATATGACAATCTGAAGAATATGATAATGATTTCTTGATTATGTTCACACCAAAACCATTAGAATTTGCGTTTCACCGCGGAGGAGTGATAGACCGATTATCGATCATCTATTAACATGTGTGTTTGGAGTAGGGAGAGAGCTAAAAAAAAAAAAAAAAGTCATGATATGGCTCTCCAGGAACCGGAGTTCCCGACCCTGCGTGTACGGGAAATGGCAGCACATTCACTCATTCACTCGTTGCGGGAAATGAAATTACGTTCACGCACCAAATCGTTCGTGAACGGGAAATGACCTCACTGATTCCGTCAACGGCAAGAATGTGGCAGTATGTTTAGTTAAATCCATCCTCCATCTGACGCTGTCTACTGATTCGTGGTTTACGATGATTGACAAAATGTGCGTTGCTGAGCTCAAAAGTACTGAGAGAAGACAAAATCATTTGAAGAAATTATCCATTCACTCACGTTCACTGAAATGATTCGTTCTTTCTTAACGAATCGTACAAAAATGACCCAACAGCACCAGTGGCGCTTTTTGGCTTGTCCATCATGTGTGGCCACACAAAAGGTCAATTACGTTTTTTTTTCTCATTTCTATGGGAAATGTATGCCCTTTTGTAGAAGAAATACCTTTTCAAAGCTAAACCTACTTTGACGTATCAATTCAACTTTGGCGTCCATAGGTTTCTAAACACATCACTGAAAGGAACCTACTCTTAAAAAAAATAACTTAATAACTTAAAAAGTAAATGAGAGAGAACCTCGTAGTTTTTTTTTTTTAATTCAAAGGGGAAATCAATTCATCTCACCTGTTTGAAGTCGACCATAAAGGTGACGAGGGTGCCGTCTCCTAGCTTGAACTCCACCGATATGGAGTCTTTCTCGCTGTCCGCCTCCAGGACCTCCTCGGTCACCAGTCCGTCGGTGAGCCGGACCCGAACCCTCAGCTCGGAGCCCAGTCCCACGACACAGACGAGAAGCAGCGGCAACAGCAGCACAACCTTAGTCGCGCTCGCACACATCCCCGAACACGCAGAAGCGAACCCAAAGCGACGAAGATTCCAGGCGTAATCCAAATGTGTGCGTTCATATCTAAAAGTGTTCTCCTCACATAACGTCCGCGTTTCAAAAGCCACTCAATCACTGCACTTCACACGTTGGGACGACTTGCCTTTTTTTTTTCCTTTTCCATTGAGAGGTTTTTGGGTCCGATAAGATGGATTCGCCGGACCAATGGTAGCACGTTGTTGTTGTTCGGTGATCATAAAAGACCCAACTTTTTTTTTTGTCACGCAACGCCGTCACTTCCGAGGTCCACACTCCAAACTTTTAACGCGCGTGTGCGTGCGTGTGCGTGTGCGTGTGCGTAGTGCTGGTAGTAAACTCTTAAAGACACACGCACACACGCGCACACACAAGCGTCTCTGCCCATCCCCCTAAAGAAGGAGGCTTCTCATGTGATCCTCCTTCTGCACTCTCAACTAATAATACCCCTCTACTGAACACTCTTTTCCCCCTTATACTCCTTATACTGTATACACACGATTCTCCCTCTTTTTTCTTTTATTATTTTTTTTTACCAAGTACGACCCTAAAAAATATTGCGCTCTCCAATTAATTATCACCACATTGACTAACATTAAAATGCGGTAGCATAAAGACAAATGTTTTATTCCTAAAAACACCTGTATTTAACATTGCAGAAAGACTCTCTAATATTATAGGGCTGGGGTTAAAAAAAATTATATATAGATTTGAATTGATTTTCCTTTTCATAAAGGCATATATCGCTAGTTTTAATGACGTCTTTTTCACCATAAATTTACGTAACTTAAAAAAAATTACGTTAGTTCACGCGAGATCTTGTCCCTACGCAAAAGTAGCGTATGAAAACAAAATGGCGGAAGCAGAGAAGTCAGTGCCAGCAAGCATGACGGCAGATGTAGTTATTGTTTTGATAAGGTCATGTTAAATAACACGTACATGATTCATGTAACTGCATTGGCTTCAATTAATGTAAATATGAATATTTCTACTAATGCACTTAGTTACAGTTTGTACTTATTACAGCATCAGTTGTTCAAAGAATGTGCTTGAATATATAGGAAATAAATAAATAAACTGAAGTCCCGGTTCTTTAAACGGGTGGAGAGAATCTCTTTCTGGATGTTCGGAAGCCCTGTTCTGAACTCCTGTCATCCTTGATCTATTCTGAGGGTGATACGTGATCAATTAATCGATTTATTAATGTGTTGCCAAACGATGGCTGGGGAGACTCAACTACAAAATGCAGTTTCCAAACATATGTGTGCAGGCATGTGAAGGAACTCTTCAAACATGAAATCTTGCCATCAAATGGCAACCCATTGTCAGCAATTGACGAGCTGAGAAAAGTGATGTCGCCAGCAGTGCAGAAATAGAAACGTGTAAATGAAGCAGTGACGTATTTCAAACAAGTGATTGTTTTCAGTCATTTGGAGCAAATGAACGTGTTGTATTTTCAGGCCTGGTGTAAATGTTTCAAAAAACATAGGGACACCTAAGTATATTCCCGTGGGATTTTTTTAAATTACTTTTACATAAATCGTTTGGACTGCTCGCCCATCCATCAAGTGTGCAATTAAGATGACCTTATTTCCAAAAATGTGTAAGTGAAGAAACAGTTTAGAGTTTTCGTAGCTTGCGACATAATTACCACTCTCTGACCGTGACTCAGAAGCCTGGGTGAGAGAATGTCTGTCATTCTCAAGCGATGACACTCTTATTGTGTAAAAGGCAAAAGGTAAGCAGAGCTGCAGTCTTAGAAACACAAATTAGTTGCCCTATCAATATTACACCTCAATGTGCAGGCTAATTAAAAAGTGAGATTCCATGGCTTGCTGATGAAGTGCTGCCTCAAGAAATGAAAAAAAAACAACACAATTTTATGTCAGCAAGGCATGGCACTCTCTGATCAACATTGGGCTGAAATTTGACTCATTATTTAATCAGGTTGTTGCGGTATAACTTGCCAGATGGGAAGCGACCAAAGAGGAAAAAGAAAAATCATAATCGAAATGCAGATGTGTGCGCCACAAAGACTACATTAATGCTTGTTTGCAAAAAAAGACGCATGTCATCCCCTACACTGAACCATCTGAAGTCCTTATCTCTCACGGCATTGTGGGTGGGCCGAGACCCCGGGGGCCGATGACCCCCGAATGTGCCAGCACTTGAGTGTGGCGCAGACTACGAGGCACGGTCGCTCCAGTGAAGGAGAAAGCAAACACAGAGAGGCCATCAGGCAGAGCAAACAAAGATTTGAGTCGGGGCCTGGAAAACCAAACTGGGGGCCGAACAGATTGAGGGGGAGGAGCTTGAGAAAACAAAACATCTTTAGTGACAACATTTAATCGTCAAGAGCTGTCCACGTGCAGTCTCCCCCTCACTCCCCCCAAAAAATAAATAAATACATTAAAAAAATATATATATATTATATATATATATATATATGTGTGTGTGTGTGTGTGTGTGTGTCATTTCAAGATCCTGTACGGGTGTCGGTCCAAAGTGCAGAACTGGAGTGACGCCTGCAGTGACACAGCAAAGAAAGACGCAAGCCACAGTGTGCACATGACGTTCATTATTAACTCACAGTCGCAATCACTTCATACACACACACACGCACGCACACTAGAGAACCAATGATTAGTACACAAGCCTAAAAAAAAAAAAGAATTCACAATCCAATACGTCATGTGCGGCTCCAAACCATTTTTCAGCCATTTCTCACCGTTTTCTTTTCTCCTGCACCACATTTGAACCAACACGCTGCACCTCATCACTTCCTGTCAAGGCAATCGCGAGGCTAAAGAGACACATGCTTATTAGAACCCTTTGCTTTCTTTCCAAGCTCCTTACAGAAAACGACAATAATTTCACAAAGAGCTGATCACCAAGCACTAATATCGTCGAACACCATCTAATACCGTCTATACATCCGCAATATTTTCCATCAACGCGTGGATGTTTCCCAGCTGCATCACAGCCGAATGAGGACAGCCAACGTCTGGTCTTGATCTCGTCTCTCCACCACGCTCACATGCAAAAAAAAAAACTGTTGATCCAAGGATCACCAGAGCCAAAAAATCATGCTGCTTTCCCGGCTCCTGATGATATTTTCATATATTTCCTCCCTCTTAAGCTGTGCTCAGGGTGTCGGGCCTGCAGCCAGACAGGCGGGAGCTCGGCGGGAGATATCCCCTTACACATGAGGCGAGCCGGAGCCAGCGACGAGAAGCAAGGAGGTGCACGGGGCTCGCATGGAGGTGAAGTACAACATTTAATAGGCAGGACAGAATGTATAGTGCTGCGTTTTGACACTTTAAGACCCAATTCCGCTCTGTCTTAATTCTAATTCTTCGTCTTCTCTAGTGATGGGGTAAATGAAGCTTCAAATCTGCTTCATGAACCAGTTGTCGTATTTTTGGACTCCTGTAGATGGCACTCTCGGATCAACATTGGCCTGACTTACCATTTTTTTAAACGCTTTAATTAAACCAAAAGTGCCATCTGGAGGATTCAAAAATACAACAATTGTTTCACAGAGCAAATTTGAAGCTTCATTTTCCCATCACTAATAATGGATCCGCAACGTCAACTGCAACTGTCGCGCTTCTCCTCACAAGGGTAGTGGGGCGCTGGAGCCTATCCCAGCTGTCATCGGGCAGTAGACGGGGGACACATTGCAGGAAATCGCAGGGCGCAACCATCCGCGCTCACACTCATACCTAGGGGCAATTTCGAGTGTCCAATCATGGTTTTGGAATGTGGGAGGAAACCGGAGTACCCGGAGAAAACCCACGCAGGAATGGGAAAAACATGCAAACTCCACACAGGAAGGCCGGAACCGGAATCAAACCCACGACCTCTCCATTGTGAGGCCATTGTGCTAACCAGTCGTCCACCGTGGCGTGGCGCGCTCGGACTATTATTATCATCATATCATCCGCTACTTTTTTCCTCGATTTCGAACCATGCGGCTAATACAACGGTGTGGCTTTTCTGTGGAGTTTTCTTTCACTGATAGGGGCGCTCTATAGTTTTATATCTATCTATCTCTCTCTCTCTCTCTCTCATTCTCTCTCTCTCTCTCTCTATATATATATATATATGTATATCCACCGGGGTTAAAAAAAATACATCAAAGCCCCCACCCCGCTGAAACTGCCTCATCCTGAACGTGCACACCTATTGTGAAGGAATTTGATGGATATTCCCATAAACTTAATGACAGAGTTGCAGGAGGTGTGGCATACTATTGATTTGTGTCCAAATAAATAAACACGTTGGGGAGTATAGCTGGGAGCATAAAAGCTCACAATAGGGCGAATGTTTCCTGGCACGCTTCCAGCATGAGATGAACGATGATTAAACACGGGCAGGAACGTATTATTTATCTTTTCCTATAACGGGAGGTTATGATGTTATCGCTGTGGTGGAACAACCGCCTCCCGAGTATTACCTCACAAGCCTCATCTCTCTGTTTGCACACTTTGAGACCTTGCAAATGTTTAGAAGAATAAATAAACACAAGTGATAGGTGGTTTTTGGCCGTGAACCTCCAGCATCGGATGGCTCGGGTCGGGAGGCCCAGCAAACATCTGTTCGGCAAATGCAGCAGATATCTGCTCGGCTTTTAATTCTTCAAAAAATACGGATGTGGTTTCATTTTAAAATGGTTGCCATGTGTCTAAGAATTTTATTTCATTTTATTTATTTTTAATTTTAGTTTATAGCTCAGAAAAGGGGGCTCATCAATAAAGTAGAAAAACAATTATAATTTAAGTCAAAAAGAGAAACTCATAAATGAACTGCAATTCAAATGAAGTTGTGTAAAAAATCTGAATATTTGAATTTGATACCTGAAATAAGTTTCAAAAAGAACTTTAGAAATTTACCTTCTGAGGATAAACAATAGAACCCTGTTTATCAGCAAATCTACCTTTGTTGCTGCACCGTTAGTGTATCAGCTGCTTAACGTTTACCGCCACATTGATGCTAGTTTCATACGCGTGTCTATTCTTCACATTGATGTCATATTATATCCGAGTGTTGCATTTTTAAGTGAAAGTTTTTATCCAATCAGAATTTAGCTAGTTCGTGTTGCCAGGCAGATTTCACAATACCAGTAGCACGCACAATTCGTCAGAGGCCTTCAGATGCAATCGTGCAGGCATTTGTTCCGTCAAAGTCAATGAGGTTGCAGATTTGATAGACAGTTGCGATAGCCAATCAGATCACGAGTTGGTTCCAGTAAGGTCTTCTCGTTGGCCTTACGCTGAAGAAAATGAAGCTTCAAATTTGCTTCATGAAACGGTTGTTGTTTTTTTTTTTTTTGGAGTCCTCCAGATGCTTTTAGCCCAATGTTGATCAGAGAGTGCCATCTACAGGAGTTCAAAAATACTACAACTGGTTCACGAAGCAGATTTGAAGCTTCATTTACCCATCACTAATGAACGCATTTTGTGATTGGATACTCACTCGTGAAGGGGAAGCACGATGCGCAATCAACACGTTCCCCCCCCACCCCTGCTCTCCAGTACATGTCCATTAGGGCTGCTTTACAGCACCAACAGTTCTGCTCGCCAAAGAGATAAGAGGCCAGGCCTGCTGTTGGAGTTCTGCCAGCACACAATCAAGATGCCTGTGCTAGATTTTCATGCTGTAAACAATGTATCGCCGTGTAGTGGACCATCAGACTTCTTTTATATTCTTAGAATCAGTATAGACTTGTGAATCAATGTAAATGTAAACGAATGTTGAGAGGCAAAAAAGATAAACACGGGCTGCAGTTACAGTACAAAAGGTTAGAAAAACAGCCTTGGCAGCCAATCAGAGGAGTTAAAACAATGAACTGGTCCGCGTCTGGTCATCGTGGGGAAGGTTGAGGGTGGGTGGGGGTGAGGGATTAGCCTGCATGGAAAGATCCGACAACACAGGATAGTCCCCAAACGATGCTGGTATGTTGGAAACTTGATTCAGTGAAGAGAGCCTGTACGTGCACAGCTCGTTGGAAATCTGATCTTTGCTTGTTTGCGGAAACGCAAGTTACCTTTGATAGTGAAACCACGTGACCTGCGATTGAACCGAAAATGAGGTGAAACAAACACATGCACAAGTACAGTCCCGCAACAAAAAAAGTTTGATGTTTAAAAAAAAAAAAAAAAAAAAAATTGCACTTTAGTAGTTTGTAGCTTCAGAAAAAACATGCAAGCAATGACATAAGAAAAGAGAATGTAAACAAATTAACTCGTTGGCGGAAATAGAAGTAAAAAATTACATTCATTTTATTTATTTGGGTTGTCCGTAAACAATGATCTGGAGCTGCCCCTTCTGCTGCGTACGCCTTGGCCACCAGGGGGCAGTGTCATACATCCAGACATACGGATCAGAATTCACGCGGAGACGTCGCCGCTCCTCAATAAGCCGCAGCAATATCAACCATTCTTTGCAGTGGATAAAGAATATATGCTTGCCAACCTGGAACATGCATTGGTTCACCATTTGCGTTCAAATAGACAATACCACGACGCTAATGCTATTTTTTTAGCCTGGCTAATAGTGTTTTGTATACCATAGTTTTCTATATGGACCATAAGGCACACCTGTACACAAGCCGCGGCAACTCTTTTTCAGAAAAAAATAATAAATAAATAAAAAAAATAAAATAATAATAATAATAATAAACAACATACAACAGCAGGCTATAGGCCGCAGTTTTCTTTGTTGAAAAAAATGAGTTGTTTACTGCATGTCCAGAACAATTTTGCACTGTGAATGCATATAAAGGTCCATAAACAGATTGTTATAACAGTGCCTTTTAACATGGCAACAACTTTGCTTATTAAAACAGAACAGACCCAAGAGAAAAAACTGATTGAGATTTATTTTGTTTATTTTCTGAATTATAGAGCGCCCCTAGTGGTGAAAGAAAAATCCACAGACAAGCCGCACCTTTGTATTAGCCACATGGTTCAAAATCTAGGGGAAAAGTAGCGGCTTATAGTCCGGAAAATATGGTAGTTATTTCGTTTATTTATTTATTTATTTTTTTTTTAGCATTAAGGTAGCAGACTTTAAAGCAAAGGTGTATTGTTGTTTTAAAGGCACAGGGTGTAGTTGTCTTTGTTTTCCTTTCAGTTTGATGGCAAACTCGATCTGAGAACAGCAATAAACAGCTCGAAGGCTTTTTTTTTGAAGAATCGTTGACTCTTTGTCAAAGTGCGGCATCTTGTGATGCGAGTTGCCACCATCGTAACCTGACTCAATAAACGTTGGGAAACGCTACTCTCGATTGATGACATTGTATTTCAACAACCTGTTACCACGTGAGTGCACGCCATAAACACCGGAATAAAGCAACAGTGCACGGGAACTGGAGAAATCTCCTCGCTGGATTTACCGCCGTTATCCTTCATTCGTGGAGGCGATGTTACAATGAAACATGTCATTTTTTCCCAACATAAAATAGAATGCGACAAGTATTCAGCGCCATCAATGGGACGTATTATCTCGCTATCTATTATTTGGATTGATAAAATGTGACTCAACTTGTGACATGCCAATAAACATCAAGAATGTTACAAATAAAAGTGGCCTTTCATTCCGAGCCGGACATGACCTGTTTCGATTTGTATCGCTCAGTGGGAACATTATGTTTATGACTGCTTTTCATGATTTAATTACGATCTATGGTTCAGCGTGGGAGGTCCCTGTTAACTTGTAATGAAAACTGTAGCGCTTCTAGCTAATATTTGACTTTCTTGGATGTGTTTATTTTCTAGGAAGCCTAGCTACAGAAACAATAATAGAAGAAATATTTGTATTGTGAAAAAAAACAACTTGTGACATTTTTTGGTTGTTTTGTCACTGCTTCTACAATGAAATGACATTTTAAAAGTACTCCATGTGATGGATCAAAGGAGGCCTATCAAATTTTATTTATATGCTAGCTTGACTGCAGACTGTAAATTGTCTTTTATGTTTGTATGGTTGTTTGTTCATATTTCCGCTTCGATTTAATGGCAAACAGTTTGGGATGTATTCTGTCTCCGGTCCAAAAAACTGTGAGCAATTACTCATAAAATGTTGCACTTTGGATGTATGTTTGCAGATCACTACGAGGTTAACAAAGGACAAAGGAGGACAGGAACGTACCATTTCCTTATTCTGCGACAAGGCAAAGGCTTCCAAGTGACTCAGAGGACGTCAAAAAAAAATAATAATTGTTGTATCTTCTACCGTTATTTTAGGTAAGTTTGAAAGAAGACTCAGGTATAGACGGATGACTTTTAATCGCTACGGAGCAGGATAACGTGGCGATCTCTCATTCAGTGTGATGACGTCACATATAACTACGCGAATCGATACAGACCAAAACACATTAAAATAATAATTTGCATTACAAAAGTGGGGGAGAAAAAAAACTGGCACGTCATATTTTGTTCTTTTGTGTAAACAGGCTCATTCCTGGTAGGATGACTGGAATGCACCATTTTGGATTCTGGTAATTGGGAAGAGTTTGCGTATTTTGTCCCCTGTTTTGTAGCTTAAAAGGTTGGATGAGAGAAACATACGCATTTTTTTTCCATAGCGGTGAAAGACGATTTCCATTCCCAATTCTCATTTCTCAAACACACGTGGACAAATCCTGGAAAATGTATTTGTCCATGCTGTGGAATGTCACCCCAACTAAGAAAGCTGATCATTCCTGAGAATGTCAGGGTGATGTTTTCTCCACCTCCGCAACAAGAAGCACGTCATTGTCTGCGTGTGCGTCGGGTCACGTGGGACCATCCTGGCCGGGCTGTTTTGTCGGGTCAGCAAGAGAAGACGAACCCGAGCGGGTGACTCACTCATCTGCCTGATGTTCCAGTCTAATCTGTGGCTTGGCACTGGATAAATGCGGAATTTGGTTTGTTTAAATAGACGCGGCGGGGAATCTTGCAGTTTGCACACTCTATATTTATTTAGAAAGTAGCAAGGGTGTAATGAGCAACAGATAAAGACAATAAAACAGGGTAGCATGGAATAGTCACTTGGCGTATAAACATTGTTGTAATTTAAAAATAATAATTGTTTGGTTACTCGTTGACACACCACTGAGGGTGTCGTAGAGTGACGTCACAAACGTGAGCCCGAGTTAATGTACTGCACGCGTTTGCGAAGCAGTTAAAATCTGTTATCCGGTTGGGTTTCAACAGATAGTGTGTCCTCGTGTGAATAAGGAACGAATTTAAACATAATTCATCGTAATCCATGTGTCCCTGATTTTATGTGTTTAACCATTAAACGATCGTGTAGGGATTATAAACACACACACACACACACACCAACAGTATGCTTAAATCAAATTGTCACATATTCACCGCTTTTTGGATTTTAATTTGGGGAAGTACAGCTCATCACTGGGAGGTGAGGAAGAATGCAGAGTATCCATGTGGAAATATTGTGCTTTGTATGTAAAATGTCCTGAAGCCTAACGTGTACACGTTCATTGTTTTATTTCCAAATTCATCGTGCTGTATAAAAGCAACATCATAAAAAAAAAAATGGTGTCATTGTCCAAATACTTCTGGACATAACTGGATACTGTTTATTTCTGTGTGATTAGAAGTAATACAAACACACATATTCACTGTAAATATCCTCATTATGTGGGTATTTGTTATGGCTTCTGTACTTCTGAAATAAATGGGTGGGAAAAAAAAAACTAAATCACATCAACGCACTCATCTAATGATTTGCAATGTATATTTGTTACTACGACTGAATGGTCCATTGATGATGCGTTATTTAATGAAATATTTCATGCGCCTCTCGGTGACATACAGTGCAAAAAGTCTAAGTCAAAGTTGAAGATATGATGCCCCATTGGTGCCTAACATCAGTCGAGTATATTGCTGAGTCGTCTCTCTGTTCTCTCCTGCCGCGCCGTCAGAACGCAGAAGTGCAATGACTTCACCCAGACTCGCTCTTCTTAAAGTCTTTGCTGAATTTGAACACAAAAGAGGACCCCTGTGAAGAAAGGACACCATGAATTAGTGTTCAAAAAAAGTAAAAGAAATAAAGAGATGCACGCATAAGACTCTTTTGTCTTAGATAGAAAATCTAGTCAATATTACCTAAAACCTGCTGTCAAAATTTGCATCCATGGAAAACTAAATCCTACCCTAAATGGTGCAAAAGTTGTGTTCAGGGATTGGAATAGTTTTTACGTCTAGGGCTCGGAGGTTTATCATATCGATTGATATTGATACATATATTTCTTTTACTCAGTCAATATAAGTGATAAATGTCAATATAATAATAAAACCCGCACCAGACTATAAGCCGCTGTTTCCCATGTTGAAAAAAAAAAAAAAAAGAGTTGTTTACTGCATGTACAGAACGATTTTGTACTGCCAATGCACATAAAAGAAAGCATTTCACTTAATTTCTGAGCAGAAATGGTGGGAAAAGTGCACCAATAAGATTGAAAGGAAAAAAAAAAGCACGCATGACAATTTCATCACTTCTATTTTCCGCATTTCAACTGCAATGTGTTGAATTTCCTTTTAGTAATACAGAATCAAAACATTAGTCGCACGTTCAAGTTGTTTAATCCAATCATTTTTTTTTCTTACTACATTCTCACAAATATGGATTTTGCCTTGATGGCGAACCTGAATTTAATCATGATTGCAATTCAGCGTGATGAAAGTGTTTGCATGTTCCTGAGCGGTCGAGGGAGGCAGAGACAGTCACACACTCAGGACACTAAATGCTAGCACACAACCAAGGCGTCACTTCTTACTTACACAGATACCACTGCACTCACTCACTGTCGAGCTTACTTCTTCTTCCCGCCTAATGACATATTTTCAGTTTTTTTCTTCTGTGCCTCATTGAACAAAAGACATACCTTTATGTTAGCAAGTGGCTTTGGATGGGGGGGGGAGGCGGTGCGCATGCATGTGTGACCGTGTGCACCTCATACAGACGTGACATAGCTATCGGAGAGTTGGTGACCCCGACATGAAACATTTTTGAATTCATCAAATTGGAACTGTTGACTTGAGCACGGGTTTTGAAAGTGTGGGAAAGTATGTGGCGAAAACGTGATCACCCGATGACTAGTGGCTTGACATTCACAATTGCACTTTTTTCCCTCTTATGCTTTAAATTAGTGATGGGTAATTGAAGATTCAAATCTGCTTCATGAACCAGTTGTTGTATTTTTGGACTCCTGTAGATGGCCCTCTCGGTTCAACATTGGGCTGAAAGCACACTGACTTGCCATTTTTTAAACCAACAGTGCCATCTAGAGGACTCAAAAATACAACAACTGTTTCATGAAGCAAATTTGAAGCTTCATTTTCCCATCAATACTTTAAATTTAAATAATTTTTAATGCTCGAAAATGGCATTTTGTGCGTGTGCTCGTGGCAATACAATAACCGCCGTGAACAAATTCTCACAATGGCCGCCTTAGTTGCCCAACAAGGACCCTGAAAATATTTCACAACGAATCACTGGCGGGACAAAAGTTACATACTACAATGCTAATACTATCCGTTAGCTCATCTATGACGTTTTGCATTGTGTGTTAGCATTGAGCTAAGTGGACTAAAGCTATGAGGTGTAATAAACCCAAATGTGTAAAGTTTTCCCGGGCAGGCTGTAAGATATTTACACAAAATTGTGGTCAATACACCTTATTTTAAATTTAACAACAACAAACTTTTATTTATATTGGATTGTAATTTGTGCTGCCTTTCACAACAGCAAAATTACTTGATTTGAATAAATAGCCTTTTAACAAATAGTTGATGTCGTTTATATATTTATTTATTTTTCAATCTCAAGTCCCCCACACTTTGAAAACCGATGAACTAGGTGTTACCCCGTCGAAGGGATTTTGTGCAAATTTTCCACATTAAATGACAGAAATGTGACATGAGATGCTCGTGATGTCCACATCCGGATGAAGTTCATCGCTCTGTTCAAAATGGCTCATATTTGAGACACCGACTCATTCACATACGCGATATATAAAATAGGTTCTACCTCTGTCATGGCATCGTCAATCTGTTTCAGCTCCTCGTAGTGGTCTCGTGAGTCCCTCAGGGGTTGAACCATGATTTCCTCAATTTGAGGGAAAAGCTGTTGGAGAAGACAAGAGTGAGAGGCTTGGCAAGGTGTTCACATCGTTGACACGCGCAGGTGAGCCGACCTTCATGACGGTTTCAAACATGGGGATGAGAACAAACTTGATGAAGCCGATCTGAGCGGTGGGCTTGGTAACTTTGTCTCTGTCCATGAAGGGGGCCACCGGGAGGCCCTCCGACTTTTCCCGATCACTCTGGGAGACACAGAGGGTTACATGCTGATCTTGTGCAATCACTGCCTATGCACAGTTCTGTTGTATTTAACTTTTGAGTTCAAAGCATCAGCATATAATATTGAAGACTTGTATTTAATTATTTATTTATTTACTTTAGATTATAAAATGGTTTGGTTGAGTGCTCACCTGCATAAAATACTCCTCCAATAGGCAGTCCACCCACGGCTCGGCCACCTCGGTGGGCCGAACCTCATTGGAGATGTCGCAGCATTTGATCAAGACCATCTTGAGCTAAAAAATTCAATAAAAGTTGTTGTACAAGACATACAAGCTACACCAACAGTTCTCTACTTCTTCTAATTCGGCTATGCGATCTGAACATCCAGATGCGGCAACGACTCATATTCCAGCCGGGCGTTTCCTGCCTAAAACTCAGCGCTAAAAGGAAACTCGATTGTGTCTTCTCGGTCAAGTCAGAAGCAGATTAAGCAGTGAGTTCACTGAATGTAAAGGGAAAACAATGCGCCGCTCGTGCTGTATAGTGCCGTCATGATGACACGATGTACGTACGCATGTCACATGCTCCTCATTGGTGAAGTCGAAGTTGTCCACTTTCTGCTTGAACGAGTCCAGTATCTCGCCATGTCTGGCCATGTCAGTAGCCAGGATGAGAGTGATAATGGCCTGCAGTCAGAAAAGAAGAGTTAGCTTCTTGTTCGGGTTGGCTTAGAAACTGTAGTAGGCGATGACAATGTGATTCGTTACTCCCCTCTGATGAGATCCGATTAAAACGCCGTACCACGAAATGAAACAAGATATCAATGTTGGCAATTAACGCCGCATTTGTAGAAATATAAATTGGGCATTTCCAGAGCTGGGCAGTCAATCCAGTGTTTGGGGTGGGGGGGGACTGACATGTACCCAGCTTGGTAAATGTGCTAGGTGTACCTAATGAAGTGTCTGGTGAGCGCATTTGTCGGCCCACTCACCTGTCGAATCTGTTTGAATGCTTCCGGATCCACGTTTGCGAAGATGTTACACTCGGGAAGGGAAAGGATTTGGAAGGCCACCGCACAGTGATGGTTCTCCAGTGGTGAGATGTCATTGTAGCGCACCGCTAGCTCCGTGCGCGCGTTGATTTGATATCTGATAGGCGTACGACATGGGTGGATGCTTTTAGAAGGGTGAGAAAAAAATTCTCCAAACTACAACAACCAAGAGCTAAAACACACGATTTCAATCTCTCGTTGTTTTCTTACGTGGAAGCTCCCTGTGGTGAAAATAGTTGCACAGTTCAATGCCATCAAGTGTCAAAACATTCAGAGGTTAAAGTCATCTCCAGTGCTTTATCAGTCAACACAGCCACAGGGAGAATAGCAAATCTTACGTGTTGTTGTATCCAGGGTGGTCCAGGTCGTGACACACCGCAGCTGTCATTAGAATGCCCATATCAGTGAGAGTCAGCTTGTCCTGTACACCAACAGTGAGCGTTTACGCAATTTATAAAGTCCAAATAAGGTCAGAGTTACCCCCCCCCAAAAAATGGGAAGCCGCACCTGCAGGTTGCAGAGGTGGATCATGCCGTACATCATCTGACTAACGCAGAAGCAGTGACGGAAGTTGTGGAAGGGGTTGCTGCGGTAGTTCTCCTGGATGGCCAACTAGAAAATTTGCAAGATAAAGAAAACAAAAAAAAAAAACATTTTATAACAGGTTTGGATTTGTGCAACTATTTTTTCCTGTAAGAAATGATAGAACTAGAAATGCTCAGTTTCAAGGTCGAGCTGAGTTGATCTAAAATCAATTTCAATTGTGAAGGCATATTTTTAGGTAGCATTTGTTTCACGTGTTAAATTAACAATTTGACTTTTTTTTTTTTGACGCCACGTTTTTGTTTACATGCAGTGCTCTAATCGTGATCAGCCGATTTCTGTGGAAAAGGATGCAATCAATACCTTTTATTGCCGATCACAAAACGATCAACCGCAGTTTGTACGTTGCAACTCGCAACCAACTGGAGACCAGCTTGTCCGAAGTGGTGCATCCCATTCTCCTCCTCCTTCACGCTGTACGTTATGCTTTTGTCATGTCAACTTGAAATAATGTCACGTTTTTGTCTAATAAAGGGATGGAAATTAGGATAGAATTTTTTTTTTTTCTGATAGATAGTTTTTTGGGGAAAAATATTTTATCATCATCATCATCATCTATTTATTTAAAAGGGCAATTGGTAACATAAATGTTTGCAATATTACGTGTATTTAAAAATGAAGACAATTTGCATTTTTGATATTTTAGTTTCACCATAGTGGGCCATGTAGAATGATTTGCCGGGCCAGATCTGGCCCCCGAGCCTTGTGTTTGACACCTGTATTTTATCGGAATTTGTTGCAGAAAAAAAAAAGTCAATCCTCATGCTGAACCAAGGTACACTGACATCTCACGGGGCATGACTTTTTTTTTTTTTCATTCTGAAACACTATTTCCTGTATTTGTGTCACAATTTGGTGTGTCCCTTATTCCTTACCAGCCAGCGTTTGAGTGTGATGGGATTCATGTTGAATTCTTTCACCAGACCCAGGTCATGGTACATATACTCTAAGCAGCTCAGCATCTGAAGCCGTAAAGGAAAACACACATGCAAAAGACTTCAATTAAAAGCATGAAATATATTTAATCGAAGTGACTTTGCATACTGTACTATATACCTCATTATGCTCCCAGTGCCAAACATCAAACGTTGGCTTCTTCAGCGCCTCGACAGTCTCCTGCGACAGTGTATACTGTCGAGTACAAGAACAAGAAGTAAGAATCTGCACTTGTGGAAGTACATCGTCCCATCAAACGTACCTTCGGGTAATTGGGGACGTCTCGTCTCGGAGTGACTTTCTTCCCGTCGTCGAAATTGTATTTGCATGGGCAGTTTATCCTTAAGCGAGAAAGAAAGCGCAACATATTTGGGTTCATGTACGCAGATGTTTTTGCATTTTATTTTTGTTGATTCAATTCTATTGAAATTGTGCCGCTCCTTCTGTTGTGCTTACATTGGCCACCTGGGGGCAGTATAATACAGGCATATGGAGCCACAGGAGTATGATTCGTTCTTCACAGAGGATAAAGAATATATACCCCATTTGTTTTTTTCAAGACTTATGTCCAACGGTGGCATAATTTACGTAAAACGTCACAGTCACCTGCCGCCACTCCTCGATGTCATCTCATCCCGAAGCTTCCTCAGATCATTTTTACACTTCTCAATCTCCACCACCTTCAACCCCTCCACTGAAACATGAACGCAGCAACGACCAGAATTTGCATTTGTGGCGTCAAACCGCTTGTATGTTCAACTTGATTTCCTTCAAATCGACCACTTACGCTCCACTCTCTTCTCCAGCATGGCAAGCCTGTTGGTGACCTCCGTCTTCAACTCATTGATGCGAAATGCTCTGCGAGGAAATCGCATTGTGTCATTCACAGCAGCACAATAAGGAAATGGCACGGGGGGGGGGGGGGGACAAAAAACAACACGCCAATTGTTTTGAGCTTGTCTTCAAAAGCCTTGAGCAAGGGAGGTACACGTTAAGGTCAACTGCAGCCAGAGCATAATATAAATCGTTACCTGCTGAACTGCTCCGCCACCTGAGACAACACATTCTGAAACATGTCCTCCTTCTCTACATTAAAAAAAAAAGTACATCAGAAAGTTGTCACCTTGCTAGTTTCATCGTTGTTGTTGTCGACGCATGACTGGATGCGGGAGCGGTCGTTGGCTAACTTACCTCCAAGTTGGCCAGTAGACAGGGGGACAACTTTGTACAATGAGCTATACACAAAGCAGATTGTTATCAGTACCAATGTGTGTGTGTGTGTGTGTTTGTGTTTTCTTTCTCTAAAGATAAGTTACAGCTAAACAGGAAAAACAAATTGGGACCATGCCAGTATTCATTAGAATAAAATTAATATACATAAATCAATAGTCCACGACTAATTTCACTCGTCAATAATAAATAAATAAATACATTGATTTATTTTTAATCATTGATGATTGATTTTTTTTAACTGAATATGTGATATACTCTTTGGCGGAAATATCATTTCTATTTCTTTTATTTTTTTAAAGGAAATATCCTAGCGTGCATACTTGGGAGAATTGGAGGGCATGGTGGGATCTATCGAGACCAAGGCACCTTCTGGATCCACCATCATGATTGCAGTGTTCCTATAGGAAGAGCATAATAAGGAAGGTTAGAATACCACCAGCCATTATTTTGAAAAGAATCAACTTGACTGCCTTTCCTCGTTGTTGTGACATACACGACACAAACCCTTAAAAAACTAAATCTGGTCCTGCACCGCCCCTTTGTGGTTTGGAGGTTGAAGTGCAAGCCAAACACTATAATTTTTTTTTTGTAATACTACTTAGATTGTACTCCTACCTTAAGTTCAAATTTTAAAAATCTAATTGAAAAAAAAAAAAGAAATTGTGAAAGGAGACAACCTGGGGATGTTAGAAGAGGTACACAGAAGCTCCTTAATGTCACATGGACTGCAGTGTCTACTGAACACCACCTGGGAAGAACACACACGCAACTGCATTCTTGCAGAAATTCAAACGCAAACTCCACACAGCAAACACAAAACACATCAAACCGAAAAGGAATACACTGGACTCTATCGAGAACTTTTGATGCTTTTTTTTTGGGGGGGGGGGGTTATTACAAGGCCTCTGTGTTACGGCAAAGGGTGTGGCAGAGTGAACATATATCACTCTGCAGCTCAAAGCATAAAGAATAAAATCAATAGAAAGAGCGCTTTGAAAGAGGCTTCAATGTTCTTCAGAGAAAAAGCCCAACAACTCAAAGTAATTGCGCGATTCGATGTCATGAAAAGTGAGCGAACTGGCAAATGCATGTTACAAGAACAAGTGATGGTGATCTTGCGGTGACCTTGAAACGAAGCAGGTGTAGCAGACAAACACTATATTGTGGGTTCGGGCCCTTGAGCAGACATGTGCCATCAGCAGCTCTCTACTTGAAACACTTAGCAGACCGCCAAGTGTTGCATTGAAGCTCAAAGTGTATGTGCGCTTGCAATGATGTATAATAACGTCTAGATGGAGACAGCTATTTTTACTTTCGGATAATAGAATCGTTTGTAAGATGGCTGCGTGGTCGTCATAGCAAATTTATTGCTACGGAATTTTGTAAATCCTTTCCGATAAGGCAGTGGAACCATCTGATTTCTCCCATACGATCGGCAAAGAAGCTAAAGAAAAAGTCCATCGTTATTTACGAGCAGACCTTTTTTTTGGAAAATACAAAAATATGAGCAAAGATTGTATTGTGGCTGCATTTGCATATTAAATCCGACTGACTGGGGACGTTGTAGGCAAGCAACAGGATTTTTTTTTTTAGGATTTTTTTTCCCTCTCTCCCTCTCTCTAGCAGGAGAAACACCTGTAAGGCCAAGTGCGCCACTCTAGGGGCAGGTTAATTTTAGATCTGACTCAGGGGAGCTGAGACAACTGGGAATACTTGGCTGGCCAGCGGAAACCTCCTATGTCCAAATCTGGTCACATTTTTCACAAATTGATACAACTTTCTAGTGATTTTAAGGGCTATATAAATACATTTGAATTGACGTGACTTAACGTAAAAATAGCAAATACACAAATACAAATACACACTGACGCTACTTATGTCTGAGAAGTGTCGCAGAAGTGTGGCAAAACTACTTCAGTTTCCTCATTCTGCAGAAGCTGTGTGACGTAACTGTGTGGTTGTTGTTGTTTTTTTTGTGTTTTTTTCAAAGACAATAATAACGAGTGAAAATATTAAGGTTCGCTACATTTGAGTTGACTTGTTTGTTTAAAATCGATCCACGTTGTACGTCGCTGCAGAACGTCCCTCGAGCGTGTGTCACGGAGGTAAGTCTCCATTTCATATTAATATCCACTGAATTTACGGTGTGAGTTTTACTTTTGTCATCACGCATGGCTTTACACCTTTAAGGTCAATTTAATGTGTTTTTAGGCATTATTACATTGTCATGAGTGTGTAATAACAATATAAACTATAATACGTATATAGTATTCATGTAATTTGAAAAAGCTTCTCATTGCCTTATGCTGTCAATATAGATAGATATGTTGGGGATTTTTAATTCTATGACCTTGTCTGTGGTACTACTGTTCACTTTGTTCTAACGGAAATGTCCATAGTATTTATTATCTTAGCAGTAATATACGCTATGTACATAATCTATTCCAACGGTTCTCAAACTTTTTCCTCCAAGTGCCACATCAGATAAATTCTTGGCTCTCCAAATAAAATACAAATAGGAAAAGACTGTTTAAATAATGATTCAATTATGGAACATAAAAGTTGAATAGAATGTTTGAAAGATCAAAAACAAATCATAAGATTCACTGCAAATGCATTGTACTCAACATGAAAGTTAAATACAACTGAATTAAACTTTCAAAGTAAAAAAAAAAAATCCCTAACAGCATAAAATAAGATACAGTGAAACAAGCCATATGCATAGTTACAAGCGACATTCTAATATGTTGAATTTTTTAAATGTTGCTACTATTTAAATGTAATCCAGTGATTCTTTTGGCGACAACTAGAGCGATCGATTATTTCCACTGGCGGTGCACTTTGAAAATCACAAATCTCTTTTTGTGTTCAACTCATTCACTACCAACCCAGGTATAATGAATATAATTTTTTATGTCTATATCCGTCAATGGCAGTGAATTTCAAAGCATGTCATAAAATAGGCACATTTTGACTGAAACTACAAATCCAAGGAGTGGGGTTCTTTTGTATTCTTTTTTTTTCCAGACTCACCTTCTGCACTTTCCCATCCACATCCAGATAAATGGCTTTGGGGGCATAGGAGGAGGAGCTGGAGCCCATGTTTGACCTCCCTCTCCTCTTACGCGCCCGTGGCGATGCCGACTTGGACTGGCACTGATGGGCAAAGTTGAGGAGGCGAACACGGGAAGGTTTCTTATCACTGACGCACACACAAAAAAAAATAGGGGCAAAAATAAAAGGAGGACAACAGAAGAATAGATAACAACATTCATTTTCTCTTCCAAATTGATGAAATACGAACCTAATCGGGGTCAAATCAGCAGTAGACGTCAATACTCACAATGCGAGGTGTGCAACTTCCCCTGCGGAGAGCGAAGGTAACGTCCCCGGGGGCGACGACGCTGCAGCCGACTCACTTTCGAGACACGCGAGTTGTTCAAAACTAACGGCGCATTGGGGCTGAAGCGGGCGAAGCTGAGCGATGGAGATGCGGTGTGCGGTGTGAGGGAGACAGAGGGCTTTGGTGTACCATCAATATAACTGGCTCTCCTGGCCGGTTGCCGGGGGACCGTTACTATGGTAAGAAATAAGACAACCCCCCTGTGATCCGACGTTGTGGTCACAGGCCTCTTGTTCTCGCTGAGGGGAACATACACATAAACATGGAGGGCATCAATAGAGATTTGATCAAGTGCTTTGACAGGTGAACGACACCTGTGTTGAGCAGATGATTAATGCGAGTCCATGAGGCCAAACCATGAATAAAGGTGTGGGCAAACTACAGCCCGGGGGCCACATGCGGCCCGTTAAACGTTTTAATCCGGCCCGCCGAACATGAAAAAAATGAAATGAATAAACCTTGTTAATGTTTTATTTTCTAAATACAGTGTTTTTTCAAAGACATATATATTGTCGTAATGCTTTTGTTCACTTTCATTTAAAATGAAATGTTTTTTGTTTTTTTTACAATAAGGTGAGGTGACCAAAGCACTCCATCCATCTGCTCCTGGTCCGGTACCTCTGTCAAATTTTAGAACCCATCGTGGCCCGCCAATCAAAAAGTTTGCCCACCCCTGCTTTAATACATTCTTAACAGTCGGGTGATAAATATCCCATCCATACATCAATTATCCTCACGAGCGGCCAAAAAGAGAACAACCAGCACTTGAGTCAATTTGATCCAACTCTTGGGGTTATTTATTTAATCCCAAAATTGAGTAACTCACCTAACCAAAAAAAAAAAAAAAAACGGGTTTGGCTTCTGAACAACTCATTAAAATAGTCCCCCAAAATTGGGTTGTTTTACGGGTTATTCGTGTAACCTAATGACCCAAATGTGGTGTTCATACTTTATGACCCACAATTGGGTTATTTTTGACCCAACTGCACGGTATAAATGATATCCCGCATGTCTACTCCCCCCGACATAGACATGCACACAATGGTTCTCTCGTCTATGCTTGTCTCCTCATCCCGTATCCACTCGTGGGCTGATCAGCTTCTTGAGAGCAAGCCCACCAGATGGTTTGGTCAGATCAGTTGGGGCCATGCAGGCACTTGAAGAGATTTCAGAGTCAGGTGTATTTTTGGTGACAATTTGTAGTTTGTTGATCACAAGGGAAATGCATGGCCTGATAAACGTTGCTAGAAGAGGAGCTGGTTTTGGTGGAAGGAGTGATGAAAATCCTTGATAGTGGTTTCATATGGATGGCACAATTAGAAACAATAAGAATACATATAGATATATATATGTATGTACATATAAATTAGGGATGGGCAACTGGTGAGCTGTAACTATGCTCACAGTGCAGCCTCGATTACCCTCGTACACCAAAATAAAAATAAAAATAATAATGTCCCTTAAAAAACTCTACTATAGAAAAATATTGAAGAAAAGTCCATGAATATGCAATTCTGCGTGTGCCTAACTACGAATATGCTCTTGTTTAAAGTTGTAATATCACCAATGACCACTGAATGGCAGACGTCTTAGTTTGCGCTTACACCGGGTCTAATACTATAACGTGAGTAAGCCTAATTATTTTTTGGGGGGGTTCGGAATGATAGGCAGGACACAGTATCTCAGTTGCATTAAAATTTGGAGTGAGTTGATTTTTGTGAAAATATTTACAAAATAAGTGCTTGCACTACATTTACTCTCATTGACGTCAAAGATTTTTTTTTTACTTGGCTAGTAGTGAATGAGTTAATGTTGCATTGTTCTTCAGCAGTTTTGTGCCATCCGTGAATTGCAAGTTTTACGCATGAGAACCATTCACAATTAAAAAAAAAAACACGCAATGTGGGTATTACCCTTTGTTATTGGGATAGCATGGTTAATCTTTTATACACGCGGTGAAATTTTTATTATAAAAAATTAAAGATAATAAGAGCCGGTATTTTGCATGTACGCACATATTTCTGTGAAATGTTTCCATTGTGCATTTCCATTGCGCTTGGCCAATCTCCCACTGCCAGTTATTAAAATCCAGACCTATAATGCTGACAAAAGCCAGATAAGAGTTTTCCTACCGTCAATACTGTCAACCCCCCCCCAAATCCCTCGTCTAGGGGATTTCACATCAGCAGGACTTGAGTGAAAAAGCTCCACCAGGCAGTGAGTAGGAGGTCATTAATTAGAGATGGAGAGCGTCATGCAACACCACGCACGCAGACAGGTAATACACACATACACACAGACGCGATCCATGTCCCTCGAGGCTAATTACCATTGCTGCATCCCACAGCCTACATCTCACTACAAGTGCCACACAATGGAAGAGACTATGTAATGAATGGGTGTGAAAAGAAAAATATGACGTGCAGCGACTGGCCTAAAACTCGTGATGTGTGTAAGCCCTACGTGATTTCTGTGGACCTTCGCATAATTGGCATTTGCAAATTGAGCTATTGACAGATTTTTTTTTTATCCTCTGTTATTGGCAGAATACAGACCACTTCTAAGAGTAATTCACTAATGACGGGACATTGTAATTTCCTAGTAATGTTGCATTTGCATAGGCGTGTGGTCATAAAGTGTTGAATATTTACATTGATCTGCTCCCTACCATGTTAAATCTTTAACACAATCAGTGAGTATCATTCATGATTAATTATAGCATAATACCATTTATGACACCACGGCTGGATAAATAATATACAGAAAGACACTTACGAAGGACTGAGTGGGTGTTGGACGACTTAGCTTCTCTTGAAAGGTCCATCTTGAAAATGGCCTCTCAAGTGTATCTGCAACTCAATCCACACTTTTCCCACCTTCAGCCGTTGTGGTTTAAAAAAGCAAGAATATATTCTTGAGTTTCGAACCGTCGCCAGTTACGACTTCGGGTTGTGTTGATTTCGCACAGCACCGCCCCCTCACCAGTGAGTATCCAATCACAAGACGCGTTCATCACTTTCAACGTAAATCCAGCGAGAAGGCCTTGTCGTCATCAACTCGTGATCTAATTGGCTATCGCAGCTGTCCATCAACAGTAAAAGCTCCCCTGCTCACGCTGAACAGACGCCCGCACGATTGTATCTGAAGGCCTCGAACGAATGGTACGACACAGCCGTAAGTAGAATACTTCTGTTCTTCTGGTATTTACCGCTAATTTATATTACACGACATGTGAAATGCGTTATACAAATAAAGTTGTATTGAATCGTGCTACTGGTGTTATGAAATCTGCCTGGCAACACGCGCTTGCTGAATTCTGATTGGAGAAAACTCCACGGCCTTGGCCGTCCATTACTGTCAAAATACAAACAAAAAAACAATAACGTTTATCGGTTCGAGTACCCAATCTCTTTTCTTTGTAGTGTACTCAATCCTGAGTTCCCGCCAGTCCTTAGATGCCACTGCTATGATTTTTTTTTAAACTAGAGGTGACCTAACGAGGCAACATGTTGACAAATCAATTCAAGCCCGCGACCATACGCCCTGTGAATAGTTAGGGTCCTCTATATTCTATCCGCATGATACGTGGCTTAACTGTTAAAGTGTATTCAGAACCTTTATTTGTAGAGAAGGGAACCTGCATCAAAACAAGCAGCTATACGATTGTGCAATCCAAAAGACACATCACACCTTTAGACGACCAAAAGATACATTTCCGGATAAAAGGCGTCAATGAAATAATTTCAATGACAAAAGGCCTTGCAGCGCAGCTGGACATCTGAGGGGATGACACATTATCCTGATAATAGCGATAGAGGGGGACACTTTTGTTTTGGGTGTGTTTGAGTGTGTTTTTGTGCTCTCCTTCTGATCATTCGACATCCCAACTACATACAGTTGCAATAACAGCATCCGCTTTTTCATCTTTTTAAACCACTGTCCTCTCATGTGGATGTGCAGTGTTTCTTCTAACACTAGTTTCTGGGTGGGTCATTGACAGCGCGACAAAAATAAGTTAACCTCGCCGAATTGTAAAATGTAAGCAGTTGTGTTGGTGTAATTTCACTTTTGGAATTGTTTGAAACGTTTTAAAATTATTTTACTTGAAGTGGAAGTAGGACAAGCCCCGGAGTGGTCAATCTGCATCACCGTGAAAATTTCCGCCTAACAGCATTTTTTAAAGATGCAATTCACTATTTTTTGAATGAAAATTTGAAACAAAGCTGTCACTGGAAATGACAATTAGATTTTTTTACGGTCAATCAAAATCATAACTTTCGCATTATAGTAAAGAAACAACATGGCTGAGAAGTCAATGTTTGTCATACCATCCACAGTCATGGTTTCATAAAATTAAATTAAAATTAATATATTTTTTTTAAATCTGCATTTTCTATGCTGATTAAACCTAAAATAGGTGATTTCAAAAATTAGCAACGACTCCATTATGAACTAACTGCCCGTTTAATACCGATATTGAAAACATTTTGTCCCCAAAAAAAGAAAAGTATATCACAGTACATTTTTCATCACTGCAAAAAATTAACAGATGAGAAATCGCAAAAAAAAAAAAAAAACTCCACACAGCATCATACTAAGAGCTGTTTCTAATGATGTCCTCAACAAATGAGCATATAACAAACAAAACACACACATCAGATCTTCAAATGGAAGACAATCAGGAAAGGTTGCAATGAGGGCCAATTGGAGCTTGCATGATTGCACGATGCCCTTAAAGTTGCCTGCAAATCAATAGAATGGAATAAAAGTCTCTTGACATTGATTAGGCTGACTTTTTAATTCAGATAATCCCGTGTTTATTTTAGAAAAGCTTTATACTTCGCGAGTCCTAAATCCGGCAGTTGAATGCAAAAATAAATACATGATGTAAGTCCACTCTCCACTGCCGACACAAAAATAGAACTGACAGAGCGTAATGTGATGCTGACATCTTATGGACCAAAAAAGCTATAACAGTTTAAAAAAATAATTATAATAATCATAGCAAGACATTATTTATTATTTGAAACCATGGCAATGAAAAATTCCACTAATTATTGTATTAATTAATTTGTACATCTGTGTGTATTGTACTGAGTAGGTTGACAATCATCATCAAAATTAATAATCATCAGACTGGTCATAATATTGGTAATAATCATAGTTACCATTATTCTCATCCAATTAGCATCCTACTGTATATTTACCTGATAGTGTCCAGCGTATTTATTATATTTAGTTTATTTTATATATATATATATATAGTATAAAAACAGTTCACAAAGTACAAAATATTGAAGATTTTTATTTTGTAGTTACACAAAAAGCACGACTTGAAATTGAAAAAACAAAAAGTGAAAACACCCACTACTCATCAGACATTCCCTGTGAAATTAATACATCAAAAGAGAAACTCTGCATAGCACAGGACATGAAACCTATGAATTCTCGACTTTTATAAAAGGCTACAGTAGTATTGCTGGTGGCCAAGGAAGGAATTCTGGGTTGCATCCGTTCTTCTCCTGGCAAGATGCACCAAACACGAACAACCAGGTGTCACTGCTCAGGAGAACCCTGCGTCTTCTCGCTGGGGGCGGGACTCTCGGCCTCCACGGGTAGGCGGATGTTTGGGATCCCGATGGGAGGCCGAACTTTTCTTATGGGGCTGAAACTACGCGGTGACGAACAGGGCGAGTGGGCTGGCGAGCGTGCGGGGCTCAGGGGAGGCCCCGGCAGGGCTTGCGGGAGAAGCTGCGCCAGCGGGGAGGGGCTGCGGGAGTACCTGCGCGGGGTGGTCCAGATGGGCGGCTCAGTTCTGTGGGCATGGGTGGGGAGGACCGGGACGTAGGTGGCGGGGAAATTCAATTCTGATTGGCTGTAGCCACTACAAGCACTTTCTTCCAAACGCTCCAAAGTCTCCTGCAAGATTATCGAACAGAGCCACTTTTTAGACCGGGGGTCTTCAAACCTGTTCCTCGAAGGCTTTTGAAGTCCAATAAATTCGCATTTTCTAACTTTTTTTCTTTTCTGCTCGAAATGACTTGAAGTCTTACTTACATCTTCGTTGAGTACATACAAAGGCATGGGACTCCTCCGGCCGAGGGTGGTTGGTTTCGGTACAACGTCAACTGCAATGAAGACAACAACAATAACACAATAGAAGACTATCACATTCTAAAATGTTATAGAACTAAACCCAATGCCAATTATAATAATTAGGGCAACGTAAATAAAATATTAAAATTAAAATATCACACCGGTCAGATGTAAGTATGAAATGAAAATGAAAGCACATACCTTAAGTAGAACTTATCAATGCAAATTTCAACTGGAAATAAAATCTAATACATAAAATCACTCCTGCTATTCCAAAAATATGCATATGGTTAGTTACACATCAGGTTTTTAAAACAACATTACTACTACGACAAATACTCCTACTACTAATAGAATATGTAATATAGTAATATATATAGTAATATTTATGAATTAAGGATTAGGTTGAGCAATTTGTGGATTTTTTTATTCCAAAACATCCTAGCTATAAATTACAAGGCATGGTAAAATCCACATTGCGCAAAGCTTAGTTTTTTTTCTTTTTTCAAAAAATGAAAATACATGTAAATAATGTTATATGTTTTAAAATCACCTGTGATTAAAATTTGTTGTTGACCAGTGTTATTTTTTTGTCCATAATTTTACAAACTGTACGAATTATTACTGTTAATTATTCACATCTTAAAATAGTACGTATTTAAATGGAAATGAAAAATCAAATAATTATAGAAAAAAAAAGTAATTCTTTTTTTTTTTAATTGCCAACAATATTAAGCCATTGTACAAACTGAAAATGTGTTTACCATCATGGCCGTTTTCCCCCTGCTCCATGTAGATGGGAGCTCTCTGCGGGACGGGTCTATGCTTCTTTCTACAATGCAGTTGGGGGTTTAAAAAAAAACCCCACAAAAACAACATGCGTGTTTATGCAACAGGCAGACAGAAGCAAGGTTAAAAAAAAAAAAAAAAAAAGGGATGAGTGAAAAGAAAGAATGAAGTGCGCCTACTTGGAAGGCTTCCAGCAGGCGCACACGGTCACCAGGGTGATGAGGAGGAAAATGCCTCCGGTGGACAGGATGATGTACAGCGAGCTCCGTCCTAAACCAGAAGCAGACAGTAGAGATCAAGAGCAAAAACAAGAAAGCCCAAAGAAAGAGAACAACACAATCAACGAAAAAGATTGCCGTTTGAACACTTTTAAGTCGCCCCTCTCCTTTCCTATTTTAGACCTGTAATACAGTCAGGCTGTGTAAGCAAACTCGATTTTATTACATTTCAAACCCGGTGGATCGTGCATCTTCCATGCTTGTTGAGGGAATAAAGTAGAAGCACATCCCAGTGGAGTTATGATATAGAACTCCAGATTGCTTCACTCCACCTGCTTATTTCCTCCCTGCTCATAAATAATAGTCCATTCATTGGCTTTCGCTGCCTCTCGTGCCTCCATACCGGCGAGCAGATTTGCACTTGCAGTAAACAACATTGTTCGAGAGGCAGGCCTGCTTCTGTGTGGCTCGGTGAGATGCGATAATTGCTTTGGCATGCGACATCTGAATACATAGCGGAAATCCAACAGTCCGGTGGTGTAACATGCCACCTACTGTAGACGGTGAGCTTGACGGGCGTGCTCTTCATGCTGCTGATGGCGTTCTCCACCATGCAGGTGTAGACGTCGTCGTCCGACATGAGGACCCGCGCGATGGTCAGCACCTTTCGGTCGTGCGAGAGCAGCAGGCGGGAGTCGTTGGCCTGCACCTTGCCTCCCTTCAGCCAAGCGTACACGGGCTTGGTGCCATTGTCGTGGGAGCAGTGCAAGTTAAAGTGCTCGCTGTACTCGAGGACAGATGACGCCACCATCTGGATGTAGGGCTTGGAGACTGGAACTGAGGAGGACACCATAACGACGGGGTTGGCGTGAGATGGGAAGTTTATTGCGAAAGGCAAAAAAAATAAAAATAAATGACAAGGTTTAAGGAATTGGGTTGAATACAATTTGCATGTTGCGCTTCACAATCCAGCTAGTCAGCCATTTTCTATTAATCGCTTATTCTGAATGCTATTCCAGCTGACCTTGGGCGAAACTCAGAGTTCGGCAATCTTTATTGACTAGTGAGGCATATATTACACATTTGTCAGAACACCACAAAACCAAAATGGCACTAAAACATACCGTGCATACATCTTTTTCTGAAGCAAACTTTCTATGGCAACTATCCGATCACCGAATTAATCGACAACTTTTGATAATCGAGTAATCACTAGTGATGGGTAAATGAAGCTTCAAATCTGCTTCATGAACCAGTTGTCGTATTTTTGGACTCCTGTAGATGGCACTCTCTGATCAACATTGGGTTGAAAGCACACTGACTCGCCATTTTTTTTAAAACTTTTTTTCAAACCAACAGTGCCATCTAGATGACTCAAAAATACAACAACTGTTTCATGAAGCAAATTTGAAGCTTCATTTTCTCATCACTTGTAATCACTGAGAGACTTTATCTGCTGTAGGTTAAAATTGTCCAAAAAATCTGAATTTCCACCTCAACAGGAAATCTCGGATTTTTGTAAGGCATGACAAAGGAACTTTATTTTTTCTCGTATTTCATACACAACCAAAATCACAACATTTGACAAACGGAACAAATGAAGTCATTTTTCAAGCAAAAGGGACAAAAGTAGCTTAATAAAATGACTAAAACAACGCCCATGGACAACATTTGAGCACAACCGGATGGATGAATGGAAAGAAATTCAGTAGCTTTCTGATATTACAAAAAAGAACGCAGAAAAAAAAACATGGTTAAAAGACCTTTAATCAAAGGTATGGGGAAAGAAAGTTTTGAACCTGGATTCAAAAACATTTACATGTGGTGATGATTTAATTTTCTTTGGCAACTTATTCCAGTTGAGTGCAGCATAACAGTTAAATGCCACTTCACCATGTTTGCTTTGAAACCTGATCTCCACTAAATTGACCCAATTCGGCAGACCTCAGAGCCCGACTGAGTTTATTTTCAATTAGAATTTCCAAAATGTATCCAGAACCCGAACCATTGAATGATTTGTCGACGTAAGGCGAAAGAAGTACCTACCATCCACGGTCAGCTCAATATAGAGCTCCCCGGTGAACGTGTCGTCCGTGATGGATATCTCCACCTCGTACGATCCTTCGTCCGACAGCTGCAGGTTGTGAAGCAGCAGCGATCCGTTCTCGAACACCAGGATGCGGTTACGGTACTCGGGCCGAAGGTTCCCGATGACGTCTGTGCCGATGGACTGCACCACGGTGACGGGTTTCACTTTGTCCCTCTTGAGCTGCCACTTGATGACAGGTTTGTCTGTGCTGCTGCTGGTGTAGCTGACCGACAGGAGGGCCTCTTTGCCCACGACGCCCCTCACCACCTGGGTTTGGCTCGTCACATTGACCCCTGACACCTCACCTGGGGGGGTAATAAAGAAGAACCGGCGGGAAGGTTGCATGAAGAGTTAAGCAGAATTCTTCCTTTTTCTAGACTGCTAACCAGAGTTGGCTTTACTGCAGCCAATTTCAGTTCTGGATTTTTTTTTCTGGGGGTCTCTCCCTTCAGGCTCCTCTTCAGGAGGTGAAATCCATGCTTTATTGCAGGCGTGGGCAAACGACGGCCCGGGGGCCACATACGTCCCGTTGAACGTTTAAAAACAAAAGCACACTAAAGTGGTTAGTTTCTTCTGAAACGTCGCCGTAAGTCACGATCATGTGACAGCGAGCCAGCACGAAACCGGCACCGCTAATGAAATTCAGGCCAAATTAGTTCAGCTGGAATTCCATTATTTACGACCGGGCTTCCTTTGCTCCAACTTGTCAAACCGTCTCCATTGTTAAAGGCAGACATGATGGTGCATTTTCCATCATGGTGGGGCTGCTTATACTGCCGCTTCTTTTTATTTATTTTTTTTTTACCGATGCTGAAAATTTGACTTGAGCCCCACTTACATGCAACGTTTGCATCCACTTACATAAAGCTGTAGTCATTTTGGTTCTTTGTAAGCGCATAGATGGCGGGTACTGATTTATTTGTTTTTGAAGAACCCATTTTGGACAACAGCTTTCTCTTCTCACCCTTAAGTGTCAACGGAGCGTTCACCCCCTACCCCTGAATGCAAATGGTTGAGTCCTGTTCTACCTCATCAAATCTTAAATTATTCCTCATGAATCAGAAAGTAGCCTGCTCACTAAGCTCAATTTAGTTTCTCCCTCACCTGAGTTGCTATGATTTCAGCGTCTTGCCTCTCTCCCTTTGATGGCGACGTAATGAGTCTGAATTCTTTGCATAGGCGGCCTAAATGCAGCCATTAGTGTGCTCACTGTTTGCTCTTCAAACAAAAAAAAAGAAAATGTCTGTTCGTAACTTGATCATTAATACGCTTCACGGAAACTGTCGGACATCCTACCGAACATGTAACATATTAATTCAGATTTTTCTCCATCGATTTCCCTCATCCTACCATGAGACCACATTTCATCCTTTATAGGGAAGCCTTGTCTTGGAAACCAGAACAGCATAGCACATATGTTCCCTGTGGAGACTGCTTCTCCCTTAGTGGACACAAGTCCAAACATTGGCTCTGGGGGAGTCCCACTGTTATGCATCGAAGATAGAGCGAGCAAGAAAAACAGTGGAAGAGAGAGAGAGAGAAAAAGAGAGCGAGATTCTGCACTGTTGACTAATTCTTCGCAGCCAGCCAGTTAGCAGGGCATCGCCTCCTCGTCATGGCAACCACTTTGGGCCGTCTGACGGGGGTTGTCAAGGCGATAAGACAAAGGACACGATTGTTGGGGCTCCCTTGAAAAGAGTGAGCGACAAACTGGGAACTAGAGAGAAAGTCTTTGTCACTGGTGAAGTTGGAGATAGGCACAGGAGGTCCTGGAGCACGATAGGACCGGACTTGGTTCGAACTTTTGCGCAGCAAATGACCGTGGAAAAAAATTATGAAATTTTTGAAAATGAAACAAAATAAAGCATTATATTTGTGTATTTAACGCTTTAATTTCTGGTCCATGAAGGATTGTGTGTTAACTGGGAGGCATCGTTTTCGGCCAGGAGAACGATTACTAAATTATGACTTCATGGAATAAGGCGGGCCCATGACATTTTCGATTATGCGCAAGAAGAACCAGTCCAACATGACTTGCAAATATGAAAAAGAAAAACAAATATTCCTTTAACAAAAGTGAAAAAATGTACAGCACAATATGTATATTCATTAATTAGCAGGAGGAGGATGTAATGTTGCATTCAAGGAGGATGGGAAATCGGAAGGATCCCAGTGAAAGCGTCTGAGGCCAATTTAAACAAAGATGACGAAGATTTTTCTGTGAATAAAACTGAAAATAAAAGAAATCATAGTGACATATCTATTAAGGTTCAAGGAGGAGAACATTCGACGTTAGGAACAGGCAGGCAGTGTCATGGACGCCATGAAGGCAGAAATTAAATTGCCAGCTACTTTCTGGTTTACTGACAAAATAAAAAACAACAGCGGAGTGTACCATTTTATAATCTGGAAAGGGGGAGGGCATGATTTCAACAAGACTCAAATAGTAAAAAGGATAACATTACTCCAATAAAAATGGAACAAAATTGTAGAATGCAACATTTGTGTTTATTTGTTAGCATGCTACTACCTGGTACACTAACAAAACCAATCAGGGGACTGTTCCATTTTAGTCAAATGATTGAGTCCATCAAGACTGGAAAAGTAAAAAAAAAAGGGGGAAAACAACACTAACAAAAATGGGGAAAAAAATTGTAGAACATAATATTTGTGTTTGTCTTTTAGCAGGCTACTTCCTGGTTCACTAGCAAAACCATTTGTACCATTTTTTTTAAATCTGGAACTGGGTCAAGTGATTGATTCCATCAAGACTCAAATAGTAAAAAGGGAAAATATTACTCCAAGAAAAATGAAACTAAATGAACGATATTGTAAAAGGCAAAGTTTGAGTTTGTCTGTTAGCAAGCTACTTCCTGATTCGGGAAAAAGGAAGTCCAGTCCAGGTTGTACCCTGAATTTTGCTCACCCAACATAACAAACGCATTTAAGATTTCCCAAAGGTGACGATTTTTGAGAAGTCCGTTATATTTTTAGATAATCTCATAGCATACTAACCAATGAACGGTGATCAAAACCTCTTGGTTTACTCTTGGCGGAAGTCATGAAATACCCAAATTGCCACTTAAGGTACTTCAGCGTGTGATGGTTTAGGAGCACCACCAAATTACCCAACGCGCACACAACGAAGAGAGAAAACATGTACTACACATCAACCTTG
Organism: Idiotropiscis lumnitzeri; assembly: GCF_059441095.1. NCBI lineage: Eukaryota > Metazoa > Chordata > Actinopteri > Syngnathiformes > Syngnathidae > Idiotropiscis > Idiotropiscis lumnitzeri. The sequence goes on along the minus strand of NC_142397.1, from coordinate 8,013,478 downwards.
GGCAGTCTGTGAAGTTTAAAAAAAAAATAAATAAATTCGGACATACCTGCGAGGAGTAGGAGGAGGAGACCGACCAGGCTGATCAGTGAAGGAACGTCAGTAGAGAGACTGTGGCCTGTCTTCCTCCCCACCTTCATCTTGTGTCCTGGGCAGAGGCGTTCTCCCACTTAGTGAGCATGGTTTAACCACGCTGGGCACGTCTCTCTTCCCACTGCACTGCCTGCAACACTGGCCTCGTCCTGGACACACTGAGCCCCACTCTCGCCTCTCAGCACCCCCAGTCACAGCCAACAACAACCCAACTGTGCGTGTGTGTGCTTGACAGAGACATAGTATGGATGAGCTGCCCTCTTTCACACTACGTTACACTTTGAGAAAGCAACGAGAGTTCAGGGATTGTTTGGGAAAATGCTCGCTGAAAACAACATGAACTTAAGGTACAAAGGATTCCTGTTGGAAAGTATAACTGTACTTGCGTGGCTTTAAGGGAAGCGCACTTGAGGTCCTCGTTTGTTTGAAAAACAACTTGCCTCTTTAGCGCCTTTTCATACAAACTTGAGCTTGGGAAAATTAAAAAATGGTTACTTAGCAACCAGCGCTGCTTTGAAGCAATCAAATCCAGTTGCAGGCAGACAGGTGGGTAAGAACATGTTTCATTTAGGACCGGAAACTGCAGCAAAAGATATCTCATGAAATATGGTTGTGTGTAGTGATGGGTAAATGACGCTTCAAATCTGCTTCATGAACCAGTTGTAGTATTTTTGGACTCCTGTAGATGGCACTCTCTGATCAAACTTGGGCTGACTTGCCATTTTTAAACCCTTTATTTAAACCAACAGTGCCATCTAGAGGACTCGAAAATACAACAACTGTTTCATGAAGCAAATTTCTAGTCGTATGGTCCAACAAATTGCGTTGGTAAAAAATGAAATGTACATTTCCCAGTTTTCTTGAATTGCAACAACATCCTTTTTGTGCGAACTTTTGTCATTATTGCAGAGAATGAATTTAGGAGATACTTTAAAATCTTACAACCAGTATGAGTACAACCATCGGTATGAGTTATGGACCATTATTTTTTTCCCCTCAGAAGTATTACTAGTAAGTATATTGCCATCAAAGTCATTTCTCCATCTTGTGATGAACTTGCAGTTTGTGTGCCTACAAAGGCAGATTTGATAAAGAAGCCGCATCGTGATTGAAAGCTCAAAAGCCGGGAATGTGAGAACCGACTCGTGTGTAGTTGGCCATCAAAAAGGCCAATTCCTCTAAGCTCCGCCCACCACCACCCATCACGTCGCCCTCTTCTTCTCATCTTGTGACACACTCCAAATCGAGGATGACTCGTCGCCGTCAAAAGGGGGAAGCAGGAGTGGCGAGACACACTTCGACTGAGCGCCATGAGAGGACCCATTGTCACGCCGTCTGACACCACTTGATGTTGTGTCGCCCACGCGGGTGCACAAGTCGGATTTTGATGTAAAACCTGGATTTTTCTTTTTTTTTTTTTTCCCCCTTCTCCTGATTAATCAAGTGTGGCTCAATGGACTATTTTCACAGTGGCATTAGGATTAATAAATGATGAGTTCAACTCACATTTGAGCATTGCGTAACAACTGGAGCGAAAAGCTGCTTGAGGAAAAACAGGAAAAGTTGCTTGCTAACAAGGCTTAGTCGCCATACATGCAGATCACACTACGTAGGAAACTAAGATAAAAATGAGAGATGTAGCATGTCAGTGTAAAACAATGAGCTGGTTCTGAGCAGTGTTCATTTGGGCCTTTGAGTGATGAAAACGAGTTGCCTGCAAATTTGCCGCTAGTAACTTGACCTGTACGCATGGTGCGTTTTCATGCTCTTGTTCGCATTCCCCGGTGTGACCACCACCGACTTTTGCTCTACGTCAGGGGTGTCAAACATATGGCTCGTGGGCCAGATCAGGCCCGCAAGTGGGTTTAATCCGGCCCGCGAGAGATTTGGAAAATTCGCCAAATGGCCAATGTGAGTTGCACCCAACTATGATACATCTCTAAACTTAATTCAATAGACTTTCAGCATAAACTCAGATCTTTTAAGATGTATCTTAAAATTCAACGCGGCGGCAATGCTAAGGTGAGTTGAGCAAGTTGAACAAGGAATTCGCCTGCACATCACCATTTAAAACATCTAAAACCGTGGCTTTTTTTTTTAATTAATTTGCAATTCAACTTGACTTTGGGGTTGTGTTGTGATGCCAAATTGAATGATGAAATGTTTGTTTGTTTTTTTCATGAAAAGCTTTTGGAAATGGAAGGATTTTGCCCATCAGCAAACTTTAGGTTCAGTGACAATTAGGTTTATAATAATTGGGTATTTTTCATTCTAGTCAATTATTAAAATTAGGTTAAGTTAGGTTTCATTTGTTTTAGAGCAGGTTTATTTGTTTTTATTCTTTTGAAAATGCTACATTTCAATTTAGTTTTAGTATTTTTTGTTTTTTGTTTTTTTTAAGATGTGGTGTATTTGTTTAGGGAAATATAAAGAAAAAAATAACCACAATTGCCAAACAACAATTTGTCAAATACATTAAAAACAATGAAAAGGAAAGAGATTTTCTGAAATAATTACTTTTATAAATGTAAAATGCAGTTCCGGTTCGTTTTTTCTTTCTTAAAAGGAATGAGGACACAATAAAAAATAGATGGATTATTATTTTTTTTTTTTATTTAATTCCTTTGGAAAATATGGATAGTTGAAATTAACACGTTGAAAGTGATTGATCAGAAGTCCATTTTGGCCATGAACACATCCACTTGCTCACTACAATTTTTCCTTCCCTGCCCAGCTGTGTTTTACATCTTATACTTCTCTAATTATCTGAGAACCTTTCAGATGATCCAAAATGTTGAACTTACACAGTGTGAGGGCCGAATTGGGCGATATTTTGCTTTTCAACCCTCTGGATGATGACTCATTTGAGGGCCCTAAACAACGTGTTTTCAAACCTGTCTTTTTCTTAATTTCACTGCCACCGAGTGGGTGTGCACTTTATTGATTGTTCACCAGGAGAACGTGGCCACGGCACCTCTGGGATTGAGTAGGAGAAAAAGAGAAGTAGGTCCATGTAAAACCCATAGAGGATGCTTATCATAGCGTGGCGGAGGAGGAGGAGGAATGACAGACTGAGCAAGGAAAGAAGACTCAAATTGTCTGTCCTCTCTTCCACCTGGACACACAAAAAAAGTACGTACATGTGGTGAAAGTGGAATCTGCTTGTGAAAGTAAGCAGTACTGTGGTTTTTTTTGTGGGGGGGGGGGCTGAGTGAGAATGCATGTGTGCCGTGCTGTGCCTCAGATGTGCGTGGGCAGGCTGAGTGGGAGCACAGGGAGGCTGAAGATGCTCACGCTCGTTTCTCATAACGGGAGACTGGCTCGGCAAGTCAAGCAGAAATATTAGTGTTTAATTTGGAAGGCCATACGCAATAAACAACGGGACGGTTATTTATGAGCTTGTTGACAGCATGGATATACGCTGTAGATTCATGCATATTAGATACAGGGCACAGTTTAATAACCTGTTATTTTTAGTGCAACTGCAGAACTTGTAAGTAGAAGAACTGGGATATACACTAGTGCCTTTACATACAGTATGAGCGACCAAATCTTTTTTTTTTTGTTTGTTTTTTTTACTCACACCAGCCACTGCTCAATAAAGTGTAATTGCACATTCACTCCAGTAGTTGGCAGTGGCGTGCTTATAGCCCATTGTGCGCAGCGAGTATTAACTCTACGGTGTAGGTTTCGTTTTGCAACGAAAATGCTATTATTTGTAGTTGCGGCGGAGAGTGGGTGGTGGGGTGGGGGCGCGATTTATTTATTTTTTGCTGGGGGCGGCGTAACAAAATAATTGAGAAGCACTGCCCTTAATTTAACGTGGTTATCTTTTTTATTTTATTTATTTATTTTTATTTAATGTCACTAACAAACAGCCAGGGGTCTCAAAATATGAGTGTGTCTTTTTTTTTTTTTTTTGGGAAAGTTCACATTTTTAGTTTCATCCTGAAATTTGACTTGAAACATAAACTGCACCGCTACACTTTGTGAGTAATAATATATGTGTAAAGGCTGATTAAATCTCTTAGAATTATGCACGTAGCCTTGACAGAGAACCTAGATAAACACAAAATAGGAAATTGTACAAAAAGCATCATATTACCTTCAAAGATGACACTTTCCAGAATAATGAGCCTCCTTGGGCTTGCAAGAGTGACCTACTTCCAAAAGAAACTCAAGTCCTGCAACGACACACTTCACAACTTGCATATATATCTTTTTTATTCTAAAAAAATTCCCTTGTGAACTTCAAAAGACTCAACGTCTCTCCAAATAAAATATTTAAATGAATAAAGTTGAAAACAGACCTTTGACCACCAACAGATCAGTGATACTTAATGTGTGGTATGAGCGGTACATGTGCTCCCTCAAGTGGTAAAAGAATCGCTGCCCAAGTACAATTCAGCAGGGTTTAACTATTTAGTTTTAACTAACATTGAGTACAATGACAATAAAGGGATTTCTAATATTCTAATATTCTAACCTGTACGTTCCCAACTTTAAAGCGCAGTGTTGATGTACAAACAGTGCATAATGTTAAAGTTCCAAACTCTAATGTTAAATATACTTTTAAGGTATATACTTGGTCTTGTTGTTTTTTTTGTTTTTCAGGAACACTTAGTCCTACTATGCTACAATTGTATTTTAATGTTGGTGTAACTAACTATATTCATATTTTTGGAACAGCAGCAGTGATTTTATATATTAGATTTTATTTCCATTTGAAATTCGCATTGCTAAGTGCTACCTCCGGTTTAAGATATGTGATTTTATTTTGAAAGCAAACTTCCTGTTTCGTAAAGTTCGCACGGAAGGTAACTTAACGAAGAGTAAAAGATGACAAATGCTAGCAACGACCGTATGCTAACTGTTCAAGCAATTTAGATTTGTAGAAATTTCAACAAAACAACAACAAACAAAAAAAAAGTAGAAGCTACTTTTTTAGGAGATATTTTTCCATCTTTAATGAATTTAGCGAGTCAATGGATAAATATTAAGATACAAGCATGTAATAAAAAGAAAATGCACAAACCACCAACAATATAAGCCACACGGGTCTACTGCTGATGCACACAAGGTTTCTACACAAAAATAAGACCTGTTATGCATTTCGAGGACATTCATTTTCACATTCACAGATTATCTAAAACTAGCACACAACCAGAAGTTTCACAAGTATCACAAGTACATGCAGTGAGGTGCCAATTCTGGGTCAAAGACATCTGTGCTGACTGAAGACTGCTGGAGAAGCACAAGTGCTAAAATAAAAAAATAAAAAAAACAACTAATCCCACAAACAACACATCCTGAAATTATTCATTTTCTACCGGTAATTTATGTTGAAGAAGAAGAAAAACAGGAGACTCCTGTGTTAAATAGGTGCGCCTGAAAACCAACTCAGCCAGCTTGTGCCAGCCAACCATACTTGCTTGCTACGTTGCTTCGCCTTTCCCACTTCTCTCTTTCGTCATCCAGGCCAGGACAGGACGCCGTCACTGCTCTGGCACAGCTGTGTCATCGCTCTCTACTGCCCTCCATCCTCCTGTCTCTAAAAAGAGAAACAGGCGAGTGGACTTGAAGTATGTCAGAGCACCAACAGAACGGCCGCTGTTCGTTATCAAGGTCAAAGGTTACAGTGGTTGTTTGGTGAAAAACACAAACACAGATGAAGTTATCAAATAGAAAACAAAACATTCTGACACAATCGTTAAATTCTTACATTAGGGCTGCTTTATTTTTTTCTTCCTTTTTTTTTTTTTTACACCGATACCAGTACAATTGCTCAAATCTTCAATACTCACCGATACCAAGTAACCGACACCACTAGTACTTTTATATATTAAATTTCTATTCAACCAATGAGAACATTAAAAAAAAAAACTCTTTTACTGTCTAAGAGCCTCTATAGTATTTGACTGCAGTTCTTTCACCAGCAGATGTCAATATCACTGAAACTTTGAAGCTTCAAACCATTTGGAACCCATTGCTTCAAATGGTTAAGTGGTTCATAAAAGCTTCATTTGCCCATCACTACAAATTGCTTACCTAAAAGCTAAATCAATATAACGTAACAGTCATTGGAGTAAAGGTTGTATCACAGTGGACGTACAGTATGTACTCTAATTGTTTAAAGATAAATAATAGCACCAAGGAAAGATTGAGGTCTACGTTGAGAAATTTGACACAGACAAAAGATTAAACGTGATCTAATCTGATTTAAACAGATAAAAATACTGCAAATTATCAACATGTTATGCATATGTTACGTTGTACATAATGCAATTTCATGTCGACGTGTTCAAGTTATGCAACTAACTTGCATAATAGATAACCTCTATGGCACAAATGAACCCCTCATTGCACTATATGCACCTTCACTGCATTATAATATAATTATTAACACCAGCACATGTTCATATAGTACATGCTTCATCACTTCGAATGTTATATTACATACCCTTAACTTATTTTCAACTCCATGTTTTGTTTTGTTCATTCTGTGTATGTCTTCATGCTGGAGTCACTTTCTTTACAGTGTTTTCGACCCAAGCGACAGGTGACCAAAAAAAGTGATGGTGTTGTGAAAAGGGGGTCTCCCCCAGAGGGAGGTGTTTGGCAGGCTCCGGATTCAATCTGACAGGTTCATTAATTTTGCTTGGCCCACTGAAGCATACACTATGTCTGATGCACCTGCAGCTATAAATACATCCCTTACATGGAGCCACCAAGTGGGTTAGACGCCACTAGTAGTAGAGCCTGCTTGCTCTGTACTTGATCAAGAGTGGGGTCATTTTCCCTATCCTGCCAACTAAGTTTTTATAGTCCTCTGAGGGCCATGCTGAAGATTTGATATGAAAAATATGATCCATGTCGTTGGTGCGAGTTTCGACTAGTCCCATCAGGGGTTTCAACAGTTTGTCACTTGCGCATGTTTTGTTATTGTTTGTGTGATGTAATGGTGCTAAATTTGTGTTTGCGACTGTGTTGCAACTTTACGGTAATTCAGTATCACAATTGTCTCGCGAGACCTCCGCGAGACAATCGTGACACCGAGTTACCGTAAAGTTGCAACACAGTCGCAAATACATATTGAGCACCATTACATTACAGTTTGTCTGGAATCAAACCCACGCCATATACACAGACGTCAGCAGAAAGTACCACCTGACTACAGTGGTGTCTTGAGATACAAGTCTAATTTGTTTGATGACTGTGCTTGTAACACCGCATTGAAATGAATGGAAACAACACTTTTGAAATGCGTTTTCATTGAGTAAAACAATGCTCCATAATATTGTACTTTATAAAAACTGAATAAAGAATAAAGTATGTGTGTCATAATTCATTGCGACAGAGCGGCTTCTTCTGTTATATGCACCTTGGCCACGTGGAGGCAGTATAGTACTGCTCTACAGCTATGATTGGAGACGGTCACGACTAAGGTAAGCAAGATACGGTAATATTAGTGATTTTTTAAACAAATTATTCACAAATTATGCTTCGGAGCAGTGTTATATTGTCTGTTTGCGTGGGTTAATTCACCATTTGAGTTCAAATATACATTTGTTGGTAATAACACTCCGACTTCGATGCCATTTGTTAGCCCAGCTATGCATTGTATGTTAGCATTAAGCTAAGCAAACTTCCCATTCGCAATGTTATTGTTTAAAAAAATGTGAATTTATAAATGTAAACTTCAACTGGGTGTGGTGCGAAACAGCTTGAAATCTCTTCTTTTTTTATGACAAGTTGCTCACTGACTGACAAGCTTGTTGTAAAAGTTGAACTCCCGGCATACAGCGCGTTTGCACTTTAAATGTTTTGCTTGCAAATCAGAGGAAAATTAATAAATAAATAAAACAATTAAAAAAAAAAAATTATAAAAAAAGGCTCACACTTCCACAAAAAAATGAAGTCAGGTCACTTGTACCTCAATGTAGCACAATACCAATCTAAGAAATATAACTCATATGCAAATGTTCATTTGCAAGTGAAATTTGGGGTTTAACAATTGTGTGCTCAGCCCAACTTAAAGCTCTCTCAGGTTGCCTCCCACTTTTTCATATCTTTGCTTGCCAATACAACCACAAAAACAAGCGCAACCTTTTTTTTGCATTTTTATCAGTCTCCTCAGGAGAGCGGCGACCTCTCTGACTGTTTGCTCGATTAACATTTCAATTCTCTAAATTACAACTTTAATGTCTCTCTGGTGATTGAGCAATGTGTGGAAAAGCAGGTTCATTTATCACGGCTTTGAGAGTGAGGAGTCAGTCGGCTTCTGCTGGAGCCCCTATGGGGTAATTAAATGAGTCACTCAATTATGCATTGCCTTAATCACACATAACATAACGCAGAGGGTGGGCTCTAATTGGTGCAATTTATTATGCGGGGCTTGGTCTATGATGCAACACGTGAAATAAGTAAATAACTGTGACATCGCCAGGTATTCAATTTGATGCCTTTAAATAAATTACTTCTCTTCAGACATATTCAGTTGAATTGTTCTACTGTGATTGCAAATTTCAAATTTAGCCTCATAATTAATAAGGCAGTCTCCTGTTAGTTAATATAGGAGCAATACTTGGTCAAAGTCATAACGCTCGACACCTCACCTCCTCTCCTTCTGCTTTGTCCTCCGGCTTCATCTTCTTACGGGTCATGTGGCCACGGAAGCCGGCCTGGATCTTGGCGGCTGCCCTGTTGGCTTCAGGGTCATCCAGCGGGATGTCCATGATGTCCTCTTCCTCTTGGGGTCTACTGCGTTCTTCCTGCTGAGAGGACCATGCCATGATGGAACATTAAACGCTGGATTTTTATGATGATAGCGAGAGATGTGTGCTGAGTGGTTATGCCAAAGAGGTCAGTAACCCAGCTTGAATTTTTCTCTCCATTTCTCCTCTTCATATTATGTGTGACTGAGTTGGCCTACTTGCAGTGTAACGCGTTGCCATTTTCTCAGTTTTCAACAGGATTTGTTGTTAAGATTAATCATCAGAATAATCAGAAACAACATTTAGTGCACATCATGAGCTGTATTCAAAATTGTGCTTTTACAGATACTACAATAATATTGATTGGAGCTCTCAGAGAGTATTGTTGATCGTTCACGTCGCAGTTCGTCAGGGTTCGTTCAATGTCGCAAATGTTTTCCCAGACTGTCTTTCAGTGCCCGTTTGAGATGCTTCAGTCCCTCTGCATCAACAAACGCTTGATTCAGCAAATGCTTCAGAGAGAGATAAAGCTTTTCCCGTACCGACTTCACGTTGCTCAAAGATCACAAGTGGAAGATTATGATGCTCGGAAATCTAAAATTGGTTGAATAGCTTCACCACTCTCCGAAGGATCCGCCTAATCGAGCTTTTGTTGATGCTGATTGTTGTCCAGATACGTTCCCTGGCTTTGAGCGAATGCCTCCTCTATGAGTTGGGTGCTTGCTGTGTAATTTAGAAAAAAAAACAGATCCTGTTTTTGAAAAACTTGACATGATAAGGGCGAATTGTAAAACATTTTCTTTCAATGTAGTTTCAATAGCGACTTTTGGAAAAGCTTGTATTCGAAATAATCTTTCAGTAGGATGCAGTGCCGCAACCACAATGATAAACATTCATTTTAACAATTTTAATACATCTCTGCATGAAATAACGGCACTCGATTAACATTCAATCCATAAAACATACATATACGTTTTCAAAAACGTAGCCCCCGCCTCCCAAAGACGTATTTATACGTCTTAGCCTTTCTTTTTTGCGTCATAGCTCCATTTGAAGCACAGTGTATGTGTTTTTGAGAAAATATTGCATTTGAAAGGAAACATAATGGATGTGATTCATCTAAGAAATTATGGAGATACAAATTAAAATAAAAAAGTTATGGCTCTGGACCCTGGCATTGAAAAAGAATGACCCTGAAAAATGACAACCGCATCCATCTCCTTCAGCCAGCATCCAGTGTCCCGAAGGAGACATGGTGGGAGGTAGAGAAATTTTGCAAAGTGTCAGCAGCATGTCCCCGGGAGCTGTTGACAACTTATGCAAACCTCCATTCAAATTCTGTGGCGCAAACACCCAAAGCATTGCTGAGGGAATCAGATTGACATTTTCACACAAAGCGAGCCCATCGTCGCCCAACTGCAGCACGTCTCCGGTGTAACACCCTCCAACGTAGGAGGACCAGCACCCACCTGTGCAGCCAACACTCATTAGCCTCTGTGTCTGACTGCTCACTGAAGCTGCCAGCTCTGGGAGAAAGAAGCAAACCACTGAGTGGGATTGTGCCGCCTAAACGCACCATGTGACACAATATTTTAAAACACTTGTGATGCAAAGCTCATGCAATCCACTTATGATGAAAACTGCATAATCGGACAATGCCGTCGAATTGCTCCTGTCAAAGTTCAACAAACGGTTAAGCGACTGCGTCAGCCTGCAAAGCTGCGCGCAAAAACTAAGAAAGTTCACATGAAAATGTTACTCACATTGTGGCAGTCCATTGTCTTAACTTTTCAGAGATGACTTCGGTCTTGGGGTGGCCCTAATGAGTCACTGTCGCTCTCTGGAAGTCACTCTGCTTATATACAGATGCCTCACTGGCTCTTACTAACAATCATTGCATGCTCGGTAACATTCGCTCATGAAGAGAGAGAGAGAGCGAGAGAGAGAGAGAGACACTCGTCGAGGGAGGGAGTGTTGGGGGTAGACCGACCTCCTACAAGCATGTCAGCATGTGTTCTGTCCTTTCAGCCTCATTAAGGCTGCTGACGTTCATATTCCTGATACAGACTCTTAAGTAATGTACTGCCATTGACGGCTTAAGACGTCATTTTTTTGTACTGAAGCAGTGAAACATGCATCCATGTCAACTTATACATCCGTCTGGCATCGTGCATAGCTACAGGCGAACGGCGGCGAAGAACAAATCCGAATGCAGAAACGCGCATCAAATAATCATCTCAAACTTGCAATCTTGGCTAGTAACAGTGCAAAAATAAAACCAGCGGAGTTGCGCTGGGCGGTGTTATAAATGCATTAAAGGCAGCGTGAGCTAACAGCCTTCTCCATCCCTCTGATCCCAGCTGGTGAGGACGCCCACACGCCACTGCCAGCCTCAGAGACAAGATGCAGGGGCAGAGAAACAGCCATTAATCTGAGTTCCATCTCTCGCGCGCGTTCTTCCACTGCTGCTTTGTTAAATGATTCCCACGGTAACTCAGCCTCACGCTTGAGTTTTCTCTGATGACTCAAATTCAGTTTACCTTCATCAAATCATGAGGCAGCCAATTATGACGACACCCCCCCCTTGACTCCATTGTGAGTAGTTGTAAGCAACGAGTTAAGGTAGTTGTAGGAGTACAGCTGATTTTGCACGTTCGTGGGGTGGAAAGCTTGTCAAACGGCACAAAATTGCGTAAAGAGTCAAACAACAAGCAAAGTGCGGGCTATTAAAGTCTGATTACTACTACACACCATGCCTGGCAACAATCAACATCACCATCTCGTATTCATTCCATGACAAGAACGCAGGATGAGTAGCGAGGCGTTACCATGGCAACATTCTCAGCAACTCTTCCTACTCCACCACTGTACTCGATTGAAGGCGCACTCGCCAGGTCCAGGCAAATCAGACGAAGGGGGCCAAGTGCGATTTTTGCCGCCGACTCCAGATGATGATGGACATCTCAATCAAGACTCAATCTGTGAGCGGCAGCAGCGGCGCCGCTCAACTCGGCGCCATTAGGAATGAAGAGAATTACGTTAATGTGACCACGAAAATAGTGAGTGTTCAAATAGTGAGGCGCTGATTAATGATACTTGAACGTTGCTACATATTCACAGTGTGTTAAAGATGAGCTAAAAATGGTGTAAAGTTGCTGAAGCTCGCACTCAACGAGCACTTCAGCACCTTATCAGCTTTGAGACAAGAGTACAGTAGTTTACGCTTACTAAAATAATGGAGAAATGGATGTTTATTACCATTTAATAACAACAACCATTTTGAATCAAAATGCAGCGCCGATGTAAAGTGCTGGTGAGCAAAGTATGGCCCACGGGCTACATACGGCACACACCGTTCTTTATTGCGACCAACAGAGAACAATGAAAAAAAAGAATGATGCGTTGAATTTATTGAATTTTATTTTGTCTTCTGTTTTACAAAATTAAGTAAAGTCACCCGTAACTTTTTTCAGTACATTTATATTATCAAGAGTCATGTAATATTTATTGCATGAATTTTACACCCTTCCCCCACTAAAAAAAATCAGTTAATTAAAACATTCATTAATTTCTATGTATTCTATTCATTTATATATTCAAATGATTTAATTAGCTTATTGTAAATCACAGGCGTCAAACTTTGTACTGCTGCACGTTTTAGATTTACGTGATCAGCTTATCAGCAAGTAACATCCATGTAACATGTATTTTAATTTGTTATATTAAATTATCGGTTCATTCATTTGAATTGTAAATAGCATTTGGCATTGTTACTATAAAACTCAACTTTCACATATTTTCCATATATATTTTAAATATTTTTTTTCCGCTTGACCTCACTCTTAATGTCTATTTAAAAAAAAAAAAAATCAAATGAGGCCTTTGGAACAATTTATAATAAAGGTCTTGTTTTGGATCTTTTGACAGAAGATTTTACATGTGAACCTAATGTCATCTCTGGTTGATTAAAAAAAAAAAAAACTGTGAAAATGAACTCATGCATTCTAAATAGGCTGACTCAGTCACACAGCATATGATAAGAGGACAAACGGAGAGAAAAACTGAAAGCAATGTGGGTGAGTGTAACCACGAAGCGTGCATCTCTTTCTCAATCAGAATAAAAAAAACACGTGTGCCATCATGCCATGGTCCTCTCAGCGGGGGGGACGGGCCTGGCCACGGGAGAAAGAGGACAGCATCAACTCCTGGGCTTTCTTGGCAAGATCTAGGTGGACTTCCATGGTCACATGACACGGAAGAAGATGGAAACTGAAGGACAAAAGTGCTGCGTCACGCATATTCCACATATGTAATATTAATCAAAACGCTGTGTTTCGAAAAGTAGAATTGCGTAGAACATAATCTTGCGAATAATTCTTTGGGGTTGACGTACCCTTTAAAGGGCATCATGCACAAGTAACGTTTTTTGCCAGTAACGTACTTCACTTATTATATTGCTGCAAACATTTACAACCCAAGTCGAAAGCTAGCTTAATTAGTTCATGCCTTTTTTTTGTACTTTTAACAACAAGCAAGGTATATAAATACTAAGGGACAAAGTATTGCAAAACAATCAAATGTTCTGCCTGTAATTTATTTATTTGTTGTGTTAGGACTATCAAAATTAAATTGGCAACTCTGGAGATTTATTAAAAAAAATAAGTTAAATATTTTAATTTAATTCATTATTTTTTTAATTTAATTTTATTGACTTCAAAAATAATTTGCCAAATCCAAATATAGATAAAGAGCTATTATTTAATCATATTTTTTATATTATTTATAAAAAAAAATTTCGGTGAACGCATGACAATGACACGTCATAGAACAACGCGCGACTCTATTTAAAAAGATATACCAGTAAATAATTAATGACCCCAACTCGAGCCGAGCCCCCGAATTGTTTTGCGTGATTAATCCAGTGCATAACAGAGTGACTCTTAATTACCACAAAGCTGATTGAATCCTCGCTCTCAAAGCGCTGATAAACGAGACGCTGTTAAGCACATATTGTTAAATTAATAAAACACCCCCGATAACGAGTAATTACAGTTTGAATAATCCTTTTCTCCGCGCAAGGCGAAGCAGCTTTATTTATGTCCACGTTTCATACGCGAGGCAACTCAACATGCTTGTAGTGTATTAAAGATAATTAGCGCTAACCTCAGACCACCCTGAGTTTTAAGAATCACAACTTTAGAAAATATAGGACTTTCTGTTGTTATTTACTACTGCTTGTGTATATATCCAATAACTTTTTTAAATGTATGGTATAATTGGTTGTAATTCCTAAGATTAGTTTTGGAAAACACTTCAACATAAGTCTTGATTGTGAATCAGTGCCAATCAAAATTGTTTTCTTTGTAAAGACATAATTCGTAAACTTACTTATTCAAATGTATGCTAAGTTTTGAACATGTCAATTTGTCATGATTAAAAACACCCGAAACACATTACCTCATCTCCTTCTAATCACTGGGTTCTAGTGCAGCCTCTGGTTGGTTATCAGCCGCTTCACCTGGAATTAAGAGGGGAGCTGATTGTTTGTTGTTTGTTCCCCAGTCATTGACTCACTTTTGTGAAAATTGCTTTCATTAAATCAGTGGCGGGCCGTGCATTTCATTCGTAGGCCTTCAGTGAAGTCATACTTAGTCCGACTTGAATAAATCCCTCTCATATTACCAGCATTAATGTCACCACGGCTGGAGAAATAATATACAGACACACACGTACGCACTACTGGGTGTTGGATGAACTAGCTTCTCTTGAAAGGTCCGTCTTGAAAATGGCTTTGCAAGTGTATCTGCAATTAAATCCACAATTTTCCCTCCTATGGCCATTGTGGTTTAAAAAAGGTGAGAATATATTTTTGAGTATCAAACGGTCGCCAGTTACGACTTTCAGGCAGGTGTGTTGATTCTGCATAGCGCTGCCCCCTCACGAGTGAGTATCCAATCACAAGCCGTGTTCATCACCTTCAACACAAATCCAGCGAGAAGGCCTTACTGTCATCAACTCGTGAGCTGATTGGCTATCGCAACTGTAAAAGCTCCCTTGCTAAACACAGAACAGACTCCCAAATAGTGCATGCTAGTGATGGGTAAATGAAGCTTCAAATCTGCTTCATGAAGCAGTTGTCGTATTTTTGGACTCCTGTAGATGGCACTCTCTGATCAACATTGGGCTGAAAGCACACTGACTTGCCATTTTTTTAAATCCTTAATTTAAACCTGATCTAGAGGACTCAAAAAATCCAACTGTCTCATGAAGCAGATGTGAAGCTTCATTTTCCCATCACTAGTGCGTGCAACTGATATTATGAAATCTGCCCAACGACACAAGCCAGCTGAATTCTGATTGGATAAGAACGCTCACCTAAAAATAAAACACTAGGATATAATATGACATCAATGTGAAGAATATGATCATGATTTCTTGATTATGTTAGACTAGCAGAGAAGGCCTTGACCTCCCACCACTGCATTAAATGTGCCCTGCATTTAGTCCAAACCTTCAAAAATTACCTTCTGTTTGCTCATTGTTGGTGACATTTTGCTCCCCCTCCGTTTCAGGCTCATCTTTGCCTTTCTCTTCCTGAGCCAGCATCTCTGAAACCTCCTCTGGACCTTCTAGACCTTCTGGACCTTTCTCTTCCTGATTCTGCATCTCTGAAACCTCCTCTGGACCTTCTAGACCTTCTGGACCTTTCTCTTCCTGATTCTGCATCTCTGAAACCTCCTCTGGACCTTCAGCTTCTGGCTGCTTTTCCACGTCGTCACTTTGCTCAGCCTGTGGCATCTCCACAGAGTCATCCTCAACAGTGGAATTTTCTGTTGGTTCAACGCTGCTGTCCAAATTTTCTTCTGTAACAGCCGATTGATCCGCTTCCTCATTTGGAGCCTCGGTTGCCGCTCCTTCCTCCTCATGTGGCTTTTCGGCTTGATCTTCAGCTTCTTGTTTCTCATCGAGGGTTTCGCTTTGAGGTTGTGCTTCTTCGGTTTCTTCTGTCTCTTCTTTGGGGCTCTCCTCATCAGCAACCTGTGAATTTTCATCAACTGTGACATCCTCTGTAGTTGTCTCCGGTTCTTCAAGCTCTGCAGCTTTCATCTCAGTTTCCACTTCAGCGTCGCCTTCAGTGGCCTCCTCTGCGTTCCCTTCAGCGTCCTCCTTGGCACCCCCTTCAGCCATTTCTTGAGCCTCTTCCTGAGCATCTTCTATAGCCTCCTCCTGAGCCACTTCCTCGGCATCTTCCTTTGACACTTCCTGAGACTCTCCAATGTCAGTGCTCTCTTCTCCCCCTGAGACGTCACTTTGTGTCTCAGACTGAGTCACATCCTGAGCTTTCTCGCTTTGAGCCTCAGTTTGAGCCTCAGTTAGGTCAACTTGATCAGAAGTTGCTGCTGAGACTTCAAATTGTGTGTACTCTGATGTCTGAGCAGCCACTTCTTCAGTTTGTAGCTCAGGTGTTTTTTCTCTGAAAAAAAAAAAAATAATAATCACAACATGTAGGTTTGCACTCTTCTGACAGACGGTAAAAATGTTACTTAAATATTACCTATACCCTGGATAAAAGTTTGTTCTAGTAAAATTAACCCAGTTAAAATGAGAGAGAGAGCGAGAGAGAGCGAGAGAGCGAGAGAGAGAGAGCGAGAGAGAGAGAGAGAGAGAGAGAGAGAGAGAGAGAGAGAGAGAGAGAATTCTGCTTTAAGGGTACAAAAAGTAAACTAACTCAGAAACGGGGGCTTCTGTTTCAGGCCCCGCTTGAGGAACATCCTGCAGAGGAACAATACAACGTCACAGTTAGTGCAAAAGATTTGCAGGCAGCACAGGCACACACACACAGAAGCCTGAACAGCGAGATGGAAGGTGACATCAATCACAGCCGACGTTGATTTAGCACCAACTGGCCTGAAATGCACGGTCGCTGTCAAATCGATCTTCCAGACTGGCAGCCCACTCAGTTGGGTCCACGCCACTACCTGCAAACCAGAATAAGTAAGCACTTGCACATCGCTTCATTGTGCTGCTGTGACACTCCAGGGCGAATAAAGCCAATGCACACATCTAAAGTTTCTTATTACCTTCTCGTTGGCCGAGAAGACGCTTGAAGTAGAGGGCGGCATATTTGGGAATGTCTCCAGGTTGGTCGCGTAGAATTTCTCGGACCAGGCCTTCGAGGACAGCGCCAAATCCCCGTGGGATCCTCAGGTGGGTGTTGCAGAAAGGCACCGACATGTCGAGCACTCGTTTAGGCAGGAAATCCAGCAGATATATTTTTGTTGGGGAAGTTAGCTCGCGAAAACTTTGTCCATGAGGCGCTGAAGCTAAGCGGCTAGCACTTGAAAGTTATAAAATGTCTGTCTGGCACCGTCCCTCTTGGTTATATCCCTGTTTAAATTATATTTATGTCGACTAATTTTGACGATTTAGAAGCACCGTGACCTAGCGTGAGGCGGTGCGTTTAAGACGAAATTGTTGTTAACTGTTGCCAAGCAACTTTTGGAACTACGGGAAGTGACAAGGGTCAAATCTCATCGGGCACTTTAATTCTCTCACAAAAACGAAAGTCAATTTCAAAATTACTGTTGATACTGCGCTACCCAAAATGTCCTTTGACTTAAATTAGGCAACTTTATTTCTTTCCATGTCGTTTTACATGAAATACATGATATATAACCATATGGCATTTATGCTAATAGCATGTTGACATTAATAATTCAATACAATAAATAGGCAAGTATAGATTGAGATACCTGAAAAATTGCTTACGATATGCTATCTATCTATCCATCCATCCATCCATCAACAAGTACAGAAAACAGAACTCAAATCTTTTTCTTCTTGCAGATGATGGTTGCTCACGTCTTCACAAGTCAGGCGTACGTGATGACTGCGTACTCTGAGTTGGTGCTCAGCTTGCGGCTGACCTCTCTGTGCTGCGGGAGGTGAAGCCTGTCAGCTGAGCGCGAGGCCTGTAAGTGACCCCTCGATTCGCAGCCTCGCCCCTGAAAAAGAGCAAGAGAGTGACTATTGCATGTGCGCGAAAATGAAGTAATTCACACTAATAATAGTATTGACAGTGGATTCATAGTTGTTCGTCTGCTGTGTTGTTTTTTTTTTTTCCGTCAAGTCAGGTTTATCAGGATTGCATTTGCAGTATAGTATGTCTTACTTCATTTTTTTAAAATGATGTCAGGTACATTTTGAGAGTGTTTTTTTTTTTTTTTTTTTTAAATGATCTTCCAAACCTGAGTAGGTTTTCATGTAACGTAAAAGGTAAATATCTTATAGAGTCTCTTGACTTACCTGTTGTGAGTCGTCTGTTGCCAAGTAGCTGACCTGAGTGAGTTCTGGTGTACTCACACCTCTGACTGAAATCATGATTTCGGCATATGGAACCTCACTTGGACTCTCATTGTCTGCATTGAAAGAGTATTTTGTTTGGTAACAAGTTTATCCTCCGTCAATGTATACTTCTGAAATTGTCGTTGTGGGCAAGATTTCACCTTGTGAGGTAACCCTTAATGCCAGATGGTCGTTATGGGATGCAGATGAATCTGGGCAGAATAAAAGAATGGTAAATACCGGACTTTCATTTCATGCGTTAAAATCTTTCATTTAATAAACGGTTACCTTTCATGGGTGAGAAAACAACTCGGGAATGTAGCGGTGAACTGAGAGTGGAGTAAACAAAAGAATACAAATCTCAAAATCCTGATTAGGCAATATTATATAGCAGGGGTGGGCAAACTTTTTGATTGGCCGGCCACAATGGGTTCTAAAATTTGACAGAGGAGCAGATGGATGGAGTGTTTTGGTCACCTCACCTCATCGGAGAAAAAAAAATTCATTTAATTTTAAATGAAAGTGAACAAAAGCATTATATATGCCTTTGAAAAACCACAGTATTTAGAAAATAAAACATTAACAATTAATTTTTTTCAAGCTCGGCGGGCCGGATTGAAACGTTTAACGGGCCGCATGTGGCCCCCGGGCCGTAGTTTGCCCACACCTGTTATATAGCATAATGTAAAAACTAACCTAGATCTGGACATATCACCATCGTCACCATCATCCCCTGGAATGTGTCAAAATATGGACGTCAGATAAAATTGTGTTCAAATATCCGATTTATTTATTTATTTATTTTTTTAACAAATTTTATTTTGCTCGTCATACTTACCATTCCTGCTGCATTTATTGTGGTTCACACATAAGTAAATGACCAGTGCCGTCAGCACCAAGACCACAGCGAGGGAAAAGGTTGCCAAGACTTGAATTTCTGTAACTTGCCATACTTCCAGGGGAAGGAAAAAAAAAAATCATACTTCATTGTTAATGAATTTGAATATTTGATATTTCACAAGTGATATCTCACCTCCGTTTGAATCTCTTGGCTTAACAGTAGTAGGCACTGTGAATGAAAATCACAGTTTGTGGTGATAAAAGAAATGTGTTATGTAAATAAGAGCATTTTATGAATTACTCAGTATGTACATGAGAGATTCACCATTTTTACTACTTACTATTACTCGGAGCAACTGTCCATGTTCGGGCACTTGTCTGAGCTGAAAAACAAACCGTGCATGTTTCAAATTCAGTCTCTCTATTACGTCAAACATATCGTAGCGGTTCGTACCTTTTACATTTAGAGAGACAACATGCTCTGTTTTTGTTCTAAGATCCGGGTCATCTGTCGCTTGGGTGTAACAAGTGTAGTTGTGCTCGAGATCTCGCATGGAAACGGTAGGCAGGTGCAGAGTTACTCGGCAAGAGTCGCGGCTTACGTCGCCAAGGCAGACCGAGTTATCGGACGCTTTTCTCCAACAGCCGCGAACAAATCCATCAGAGCAGTTGTAATGGCATTTTAGTGTGAGGGATTGCCCCAATGTTACAGTCTTCAACTCAAAGGTCACTTTGGTGTCCATGCAGCACACACTGTCTTTAAAAAAAAAAAAAAGAGAATTATTTGTGACAGGACGTCATTTGTTCTCGGAAAAGACAATCAATGTTACCTTTGGTCATACGTAGATAAAAAAGCGTTAAATACAATGGGATCAACATTGTTCTTCACATTCAATCCTGATCAGCGCAGCTTTTCAAAACGCTTTCGATATGTTGCGCTCATTTGCAGCCGTCTCGAAAATATATTGCCAAGCCCACACCCATCCAACCACAGGAAGCAGCGTGTGTGAAGCTGTTAGACAATAACTTTCCATTTGTCGCAGCTGTTGCATTGGAACGGAAAGTTGAGAATGTTCGGATGACGAGCTCGTCATCAAAGATGATGTGCCAACAATAAACCCACTCATTGATATTTAAAGGCACTAAAAAACTGTCGTCAAGTTAAAAAAAAAAAAAATCTTTCGATAAATGATGCAATAGATGGAGATGTGGTTTACAGTACGTCTGCAGAAGCACGGCTGAAGCTCATTCAAACAACAGGATGTGCCTGATGTTAATCTTTAAATCATAAATGCCCACGGTTGAAACGACAACATCTGTCGTCCATCTTTCTAAGCTGATTTTTAAATTTTTTTTTTTCATTTTTATTTTGTATTTCCCCATGTTTTATCCGCCTCATTGTCACCACCAAATGAATAGTACAAGACCGCATGAATAATTACAAACGCAGATAAGTTCTCTTTAGCGCATCCTCATGCATTATGAACATGGAGAATCCGGTTACCGAACACCATTATCAACTTTGGCGCTCGCTTGGGAATCGCGTTCCGTGTTCACGTTTCACTTTCAGCTACTGAGTGCTTCTCACTTTCATACATTAAACAGTCACGCAGGCTCAAAGCAAACAGTTCTGAATGAACATAGCCTATTTCGGCCGACTGTGTTGCCTCGATTGGAAATTTATTGACAATGCATCAGTTGTGGTTTTCACATTTGTTGATTTTTGTGCTGTGCACCCGACTTGGACCGACTTCTGGTAAGAGCAATAAAAAAATTCAATATTACTGAAGCTCTTTTTAGCTCGTAACATCTCATATGTATTTGTGTCTAATAATTTGAAGCCAGTGCATATCAACCCTCGGTCGAACTTGAGTGTCCAGAGGGAACATATTTCTCCCAGCAACATTGCTTGGAGTGCCCCTCGGGTCATTTGTAAGCCCCCAACCAAATAAAAAGAAAATATTCAAATAAAAGGTTATTTTTGTTTGTGGCAAAAGATTAATGATGTATGCGTGTTTCACAGTTGTCCTGGAAATGTATCTGCGGCTCAGAGATGTGGCTTGGGAACATTCAATCCATATACAGGGAAAAGCAGGATCAGCGACTGCAAGGTAAAGCAAATATGTAAAAAGTCCAACGATATTAGATTTTATTGAGTGAGTTGCTTTTTTCCAAAATGAAAGGCATGAATTCACATTTTTTCATTTGTTTGAGTAACTTCTCAACACTGCGACGTGAGTCCTCTGGTTGGCACTGTTGGTTTAAATAACGGTTTAAAAACAATGGCAAGTCAGTGTGCTTTCAGCCCAATGTTGACCAGAGAGTGCCATCTATAGGAGTCCAAAAATACTACAACTGGTTCATGAAGCAGATTTGAAGCTTCATTTACCCATCAATAGCTAGCACAAAATCCTAAAGCTTCCAATAGCCTACTAGAACATAGGAAATTTAATTGGGCTGAATCAGTGACACTTTAAATAGTCGCCGGTGTGTGCTGACTTCCATTTAGCATGTGCTAACGACTGCCGCGATAGGCCCGCAAACCTTGTGAGGAGAAGCGGTTTAGATAATGCATGGATGGTTTTCTATTGACATCATAACATCCATAATTTGCCTTTAAATGGTGAATTTTGCACTCCTTTTTGAAGAAATTATATGGGGGGGGGGGAGTGTCCTTGCAATATGGATTGTTGGCTTCTGAGTTTTCCATATCTTCTATATGCACACATAATGCATAATGCTATTAGGCATAACGATGCACAGTAGAATACCCGCGATGCTTATGTCGTCTATTATAAATGAGAAATTGTATTATGTCATGGCTTCCTGCGGTGTGTTGCAGCCTTGTTTTCCAGGTCTGATCACGTCTGAGGACCGTGTGGACTGCAGGCACTGCCCAGTAGGTTTCTCCTGCTTTCCAGCCAATGGAAGCATCTCATTATGTCCCCCCGGGGAACATTCTCCTGAAGGGATTCTTCAATGTCTAACATGCCCTATAGACTCCGTTTGCACCTTTGGATTTGCGCACAAGGTAAGAGATGATTATTGTGTCTTGTTGCATGGATGATTGACTGACGCTCATTTCATGCTTTTCAGTGTGGGCCTGGAAAAGAGCCTAACTTCCATCGCACAGAGTGTCATGACTGTCCCCCAGGCTTCTATTCCAGTGTGTGCGCTATCCACTGCCTTCAATGTCCTGCAGGTTTGAAAAAAATAAAATACCACATTATATGAGTGCACGTGAGCGTTAATAGCCAAAGTAAAGTGCACCTGTCACTTCCACAGGAAGTCACTGTCCAGACAGCGGGATGTCCCAGCCGCTCACTTGCCCACTTGGATCAACTTCCACACTCGGCCAGACCTCATGTTATAGATGTAACGATACCTCCTCAATGTGCGGTGGAGCCACGCCGTCCCTCTGGAGGCAGTCAGACCAAAGGTCAAGTCAACCAATTACATGTCGACCTGGCACATACAAACACCCACAGGAGGATTCCGTCTGTATTGTGTGTCCAACGGGTTCGTGTTCATTAATTTCATAACGCTACATCGTAATGTCCATTTTTCCTGGAAGGGAGACAATAATATTTATATGTCTGTAATTTATAGAAAGTACATACTGTGTATTTCCTTTCGACATAGGTCATTACTGTGACGGAGGTGTAGCTATACCGTGTCCTGCAGGGACTTATGGCCCCAAAGAAGGTCTGCAGAGGCTGAAAGACTGCGCAATCTGTCCTGCAGGTAGCAGATGGATTAGACTGTTGGTGTTTCATTATCAAGATACTTATCTCAGCTCATGGTGCAGCCATTTTGCCTCTTGCTGTTGACTGAAAATGACATCACAGTTGCTCGGGGCTCAGGTAACGACCAAGAACGGTTCATCTGATTTGTGAAGCTGAGCCATGATTGGTTGTTACCTGATCCTTGAGCAACTGTGATGTCATCTTCAGTCGACAGCAAGTGGCAAAATGCCCCCCCCCAAAGAAGTACAAAAGTTTAACTCATATTCCACAAACGGAACATTAAACAGAATGCCGTTAAGACTAGTGAAGGCACATAGAACATTCTTTTTAAGAAAATTTTGGGGTTGACCTCTCCTTTATGACAACATAATCAACATTAAAAAAAAAAACAATAAACATTTTGATACTCCTAAACTAACAGTGGACTAGTGGTTAGTAGTGATGGGAAAATGAAGCTTCAAATTTGCTTCGTGAAACAGTTGTTGTGTTGTGTTTTTGAGTCCTCTAGGTGGCACTGTTGGTTTAAAAAATGGCAAGTCAGTGTGCTTTCAGCCCAGTGTTGATCAGAGAGTGCCATCTACAGGAGTCCAAAAGTACTACAACTGGTTCATGAAGCAGATTTGAAGCTTCATTTACCCATCACTACTATTAACCCCCCCCAAAAAAATATTTTGTGGATGCAGTCAAATACCTTATTAATATGAAAGATCCTTTCATTATTTTGTCCAGTCACATTGTTACTTTCAGTACCGATACATTTTTGTGCGTTCTTGTCTTATCCACAAATACTGGTCTCTAGGGTTTTACTGCCTGAAAGGAACTTCAGCTCGACCCTCCCCTCAGTTTTTGTGCCCAGCGGGTTTCTACTGTGAGGAGGGCACAGCCACCCCGAACGGGTCACCTTGCCCTCCCGGAACAGCAGGAGAACAAGTGGGTCAGACAAGTAGGGCAGCTTGCAAAAGATGCAGCGAAGGACGCTTCTGTCCTGCAGGTAAGTTCAGAGTAAGTTGGCAGGAGAAATACACAAAACAAAGTAATGTTCTGGCTTAGTGGCATTCTGCATCTTTCTCCTGACAGGCTCCTCAGCTCCTGGCTTGCCTTGCGCTCGTGGAAGGTTCTGCCCTGCTGGCACGATGGAAGAAGTCACGTGTCCCAGAGGCACTTTCACCCCTCATCAAGGAGCAATAAGTTGGTTGATATGCCATCATCTAACACGGACAGATAAATAAATCCTGGCACAGTTTCATATACACGGACATGAATTCCTTAACTCATTGACTCCCATTGACGGCTTAACACGTCAAAGATCCATTTTTTTTTTTTAACTCGGCTGGTATTGAATTCCTTAAACAGGAAGCTCATGTTTGCCCTTTAAGAATGTGTTGCACTTTCTTGGTATATCAGCACAGTTACTCTATAAAACTGAACACGATAGTCCATGCCTTATTCCTGCCAATATAAGCATGAATAATTCTGCACGTACAGTATATCCACTGATACACTGAAAATGTGCTCCTCCTCTAGGTTCGAAGGACTGTCTCAAATGCCCGGCTGGTTTCTATTGCCCCGAAGGAACAAGTGACCCTGTGCCGTGTCTGCCGGGCTCCTTTAACCCCTTGGAGGGTCAGGCTGAGTTGGCTGACTGCCGAGAGTGTCACGCAGGGAAGGCCTGCACTCAGGTTGCTCTGACGGCTCCAGATGTGGACTGCATGCACGGGTGAGGAGCCTCCGCACATATGCAAAGAAAATCTCTTCTTGAATATAACCGAAGGCATACTTGTAAACTCTATGACTCCTGTTTGTTTTAATCGGTATAGGTTTGTGTGTCCTCCTGGTTCATCTAAACCCAATGCTCCAACCAATGCATGTCCTCCTGGGACACTGAGCAACCGCACGGACCTCACAGATCGTTCACAATGTCAGCAGTGTTCGGCCCGATACGCTTGTCTTCGAGGTTCATTGCTCCTGTTTGTTGAAGTAAAAAAAAAAAAAAGATTGATAAGCATGTTAACATCTTTTTATGATTCCTAATCATTAATAAGAGCTGTTTTATACGACACACATTTCTGATATGTGTTTTTTATTCATTGACAAAAAAAAAAATTCATTCATTCTCAACTATTCTGTCCCTCACTTTGGTTGTTAGGAACAGGTGGTATCCACAGACCACCCCTCTCCTGCTCTGTCGGCCATTATTGTCCCTCTGGCACCAAGTTCCCCACCCAGTACAAATGTCCCGTGGGCACTTGGAGTGGTCAAAGTGGATTAGAAGCTGAGAGCGAATGCCAGCCGTGTCCTCAGGGCTGGTACTGTTTGGTGGGATCGGGAGCACCATCGGGCAGATGCAACTCTGGCCACTACTGTCCTGAAGGTACACAGAAATACAAGTCAGTTGTACCGCAATTTCCGGAATATAAAACGCACCTGTAAAAACGCCGCAAAATCTATTTCCTGAAAAAAAAAAAAGAAAAAAGCCACACCAGTCTAAAAGCTGCAGTTTTGTTGAAAAAAAAGTTGTTTCCTGCATTTATAGAATAATTTTATTAATTTCATGCACATAAAGGTACATGAACAAATTCTTAAAACAGTGCTTTTTAACACGGCAACTACTTTGATAATTAAAACAGAACTAACCCAAGAAAAAAAACCTCTAGATTTATTTAGCGTATTTTCTGAACTATACAGCGCCCCCTACTGGTGAAAGAAAAATCCACAGAAAAGCCGCACCGTTGTATTAGCCGCGTGGTTCAAAATCTAGGAAAAAAGTAGCGGCTTATAAAATGCGGTACTATCGCAAAGGGGTAGAAATGATAAAAACGGAACATGTTAAAAGAGAAAATCTTTCGAGGAACTAAAAGCATGAGGCATTTATGAGCATATAACTCCGTTGACTCCTCAGGGACGGCATATGGCGCCCAGTTTCCTTGCCCTGCAGGTACATACAGCATCCACATGGGCAACAGGCAGAAAGAAGACTGCCTGCCTTGCCCTGAAGGGTCGTTCTGTCTTGAAGGCACCTCGAAACCTGCACCCTGCCCACCGTGAGCACAGAATATATATCCAAGAGATTTGTGTGAGTTTAGTATTTACACTTGTGTTTCTCCAGCTCAACATTTCGCCGTCTGAGAGGAGGTCAGACACTGGAGGACTGCTCAACTTGCCCCGCCGGTTATTTCTGCTCCCACTCAGCCACTGTGAACCCCAAAGTGTGCGGTGCCGGCAGCTACTCCGTAAGGGCCGTCGCCCACCATCTATTGTGACTGGTTAACTGATCTGTAAGAACCAAATGATGTTTGTAGTCTCATCCTGACGGTGCTATTTTTTATTTTATTTTTTTACATTTTCAGCCCCCACAGTGATGGGTCTCATATTAGTCACCGGCTATCTGTAGAGGAGAGGAATGAGCTTTATGTAGTCGAACATGGGCAATCCATTCTGTGAAGCTGGCTGACTCTTCCAAGTTCTAATTTTAAAACTAAGTTTTCCTCTAGTCATTCATTCTAAAGTTCAAACTGTTGCCATCACTAAATCTGTATTAAGAATGCAGGCATTTTTTTTAAAAATGTGTTAATTTATGATATAATAATAATATAATAATAATTCATTAATTAAACTTTAAAGGGGAAGTCAAGTCAAAAACCTCAGTTACAATACTATGTTTTTTGTGGTCCCGCTAGTCTAAAGATGGTATTCTGATAAATATTACATTTGTGAAATATGAATTAAGCAGCAAAATCCACCTGTTTTTCAATTATAAATGACATAGCAGTGCCTAAGCGCTTGGGTAACCACCAATCACAGCTTACTTTTTAAATCCAACCCATTCGTATTTGGAATCCAGACCCGATTACAACACAATCTTTTAGATGTTCACTGAAATGAAATAGCTTAAGGTTTACTGACATCACAAATAATAGTTTGAACTGGCTGTGTTTGACCTGTGAGCCAAATTTTGACAAAACAGTTGAACTCCAAATTGTACAAATTGTAGTCATTTTTTTCACTGTAGTTGTTGTTTGCTTCCCAGTGTTGGATAACGTATTATTTCTTCAACCTTCTCATTTTTCTCTGCTCCCTTTGCTTTTTAAGTTTGCATCTTGTGGTGTTCCTCCCCCATAATGATGGATATCTTTAACTTCAACAACTTCCTCCATAACCTTATGTGTGTGTGTGTGTGTGTGTAGGATGAAGGCGCTGCAGAGTGTTCTCCGTGCTTGCCGGGCCACTTCTGCAGTAACGAGACCACAAGTGAGGAAGCCATGCTAAGTGTCATGGTGTGCCCCCCGGGCTTTCTCTGCTCTCAAGGCTTGGCTCGAGACCCTCGTCGCTCGGCCACCCTCTGTCCTCGTGGCTTTTACTGCCCCGGAGGAGGCATTGTGAGTTTCATAAATGTACATTTAGTCTTATTATTGCCGCTTGATGCCTCTGGGCACATTTCCTTGCAGGATCCCAACCCCATTCCTTGCCCCAACGGTACCTACAGTGAACATCCTGGTTTAAGTGAGGTCAGCGAGTGTGTCCCGTGTCCGGAGGGGATGTACTGTTTTTCTCAGAATCCTGAGGAGCACCCCATCATCGCACCTGTAAGAGTGCAGCGATTAATTAAAAAAAAGAATTCCTATATATATCTGTATAATATTTAGCTGGTCATATACGTCACTGCTCAATAACCACTCGGTCACCGTGGTGCCCTTTACAACCCATGACGGATTAACTCATTTACTCCCATTGACGGCTAAAGACATCAAAGATCCCTTTTTTTTTTAAATGTTTTTTGTTTTACTCGGCTGGTAGTAAATGAGTTCATTAACTGTGGAAGTGGTGTACTATCACATTCCTACAACCTTTATTCACTGAACGTCTTTTTCGGTTTACTTTAGCTTGTTTTACAGTTTAATTACTATCTTGTATTTGTACCTTGTTGACACAAACATATTCCTACATTACAGACTGGCCTTTGCCCTGATGGGCATTATTGCCCTGCTGGGACTGGCTACCCGTTTTCCAACCCCTGCCAAGCTGGACAATACAGGAGCACAGCATCTGGTCACAGTGGAGTGGTGTGTATTTCATGCCCATCCAGGCACTACTGCGACCGACCAGGAGTGCACACACCCGTTGTGTGCCCTCAGGTGGGAATACACACTATTTTATAAATTGACACAAGATTTCCAACAGTGCATGTCGTGTCCCTTTATTAGTGCCTATCTATCATTGCCTTTTATAGGGTTTTTACTGTCCTGAAGGATCCTCCTCTGCCCAAACGTGTCCTGAGGGAAGCTACGGCTCACGCTCAGCTCTCAGTGAGGAGCCTGAGTGTTCTCTTTGTGGTGCAGGTTGGCACTGCAGTGGTGTGGGCCTGACAGAGCCTTCTGGCATCTGCAAGGGTGGATTCTACTGCAAAGAGGGAGCCAAGTCTGCCGTATGTAACAACTGTGTTTTTTTTATTAATTTTTTTATAAGGAATAAGGTAGTGATGGGAAAATGAAGCTTCAAATTTGCTTCATGAAACAATTGCTGTATTTTTAAGTCCTCCAGATGGCACTGTTGGTTGAAATAAAGGGTTTAAAAAAGGACTGGTCAATGTGCTTTCAGCCCAATGTTGATCAGAGAGTGCCATCTACAGGAGTCAAGAAATACTACAACTGGTTTATGAAGCAGATTTGGAGATTCATTTAACCATCACTCGAATAAGGACCTCACATTAAATCCCAATGTGGGATCAAAACTTGGTGCGTTATTTTGTCGTCATTTTCTGTGCTGGCAAGAGACTGTATACACTAATAATGCGAGTACATTACTTCTGTAGACTGCAATATTGACATAAACATCTAAATCAATGATTCAATTAGTCGTGGGTTTTCCGAGACGCCTCAGATTCCTTAAAAGGGAAAACGCCTAAATGGAATAGAATGGAAGAGATTGAGAACCCCGACCTCAACCCCTCGATCAAATGCTTTTAGGACATCAGCTCCACCGACAATGACTTTACAAATCTTTTTGAATGGAGAATAGACACAGTGTAACATCTTGTAGAAGGTCTCCTTTGAAGAGTAGAATCTTTCACAGCTGCAAAGACACGACTGATCACCGTTAAGTTCTTATAGGTCCATTTCCCGTTGGTTTCATATTCACATATCCAAACATATGTTCTTCATGTTGTCCACATGATAACTAGACTCCAGTGGACGGAAAAACGGGTGGTTTGTGTCCTCCAGGAAGTTACTGTCCACCAGCTTCGTCCTCGCCTATTCCATGTCCCCCTGGCAGCTTCGGCAACAGCTCTGGTCTGGGCAGACCTCAAGATTGTGTCAGCTGTCCACCAGGGTAACATCACCTTACAGCAGGGGTGGGCAAACTTTTTGATTAGCGGGCCACAATGGGTTCTAAAATTTGACAGAGGTGCCGGACCAGGAGCAGATGGATGGAGTGTTTTGGTCACCTCACCTCATCAGAAAAAAAAAATCATTTAATTTTAAATGAAAGTGAGCAAAAGCATTATATATGTCTTTGAAAAACCACAGTATTTAGAAAATAAAACATTAACAAGGTGTATTCATTTAATTTTTTTCAAGTTTGGTGGGCCGGATTAAAATGTTGAACGGGCCGCATGTGGCCCCCGGGCCGTAGTTTGCCCACACCTGCCTTAAAAGTAAAAAAAAACAAAACAAAAAACAATCAAATGCAGGCTTTAATATGTTGTTCTTCTCTCCCCGTAAGGTTCTATTGTCTAGGTTCCAACAACACTTCCCCTTCAGGCCCCTGCGCTCCTGGATATTACTGCACTGGCGGTTCAGCTTCTCCTCTTCAGCATGAAGCAGAGCAGGGTCACTTCACATTGGAGGGAGCCGTCAGGCCAGAGCCTTGTCCTATTGGAACTTTCCAGCCAGTACGCACAAAAACCGAGGTTGTGCTGATGCAGACTTCATATCATTACCTTATTAAGAGTTGCTTTCTCTTATCCTCCAAAGCGTCAAGGTGCACAATCGTGTGTGCAGTGTCCAGGAGGTCGACTGTGCAACCAGACAGGCTTGTCCTTGCCACCACAATGCCCAAAAGGATATTACTGTCCTCCAGCATCTTCTGTTGCCCACCCCTGTCCTACAGTTAGTTGAGTGAATAATGCATACGCTGGATATAAAAAGTCTACACCCTCCTGTTAAAATGCAAAAAAAAAAAAAAACAGTTCAACTTTAGTGTCATTGGACCATGCAAAAATCTTTCTTGGGAAATTTTTATAGTTCGATCAAATGCTCATCATCAAAAGAACACTATTCCTATAGTGAAGTATTGTGGGTGGCAATATCTTGCTTTGGCATCCTTCAGCAGCAAGAATTGGGTCCTCACAAAAGATGGAGGAAATAATAAACAGTTCTAAAAAGCCAGCAGTGCTAGCACTAGTGATCGGAAAATGAAACTTCAAATTTGCTTCATGAAACAGTTGTTGTATTTTTGAGTCCTCTAGATGGCACTGTTGGTTGAAAAAATGGCAAGTCAGTGTGCTTTCAGCCCAATGTTGATCAGAGAGCGCCATCTACAGGAGTCCAAAAATACTACTACTGGTTCATGAAGCAGATTTGAAGCTTCATTTCGCCATCACTAGCTAGCACAAAATCCTAAAGCTTCCGATAGCCTACTAGAACATAGAAAATTTAAGTGGGGTGAGTCAGAGACACTTTAAATAGTCGCCGGTGTCTGCTAACTTCCATTTAGCATGTGCTTGAATGTGATTGGTTAATTCAGAACCTAGCCAGTAAAAAGAGGGTGAGCCACATTATTTCAGCCGTGTAGTTTTACTTCACCCTTTCCAAAAAATAAAAACAATTTGATTGATTTGAACAGGTTACAAAAAAAAAAATAGGTGTCCGAACAGGGGTGTGTAGACTTTTTATAAGCACTGATAACAATTGCATGTAAATAATAAGTAATGTGATTTTTCAGGGGTGGTATTCCAATGAGCGCGGTGGTGAAGATGTGCGGCATTGCCGGCCATGTGAGGCAGGATGGTTTTGCAGTAAAGCTGGCCTTTCTGACCCCGAGGGCTTGTGTGACCCAGGGCATTACTGCATCTCGGCAGCCTCCACACCCTCTCCAGTAAGACACTCTTAAGATGACTCAAACTGTCTGGATACACATCCCTACATAATTGTACTGTTATCATGTGGTCAATTCTGAGTGATCGTCCAAGATGTCAGAAATTTGAATTATTGTTTTAGTTGAAGAATGTAACAATTTTGAACGAAGAATGAAATCAAATCGTTTGCGTTGTTTCATCTTTTCCTTCAGGTTGCTGTGGACTCTGGGGGAGTGTGTCCTGCAGGCTACGTTTGCCCCAGAGGGACCAAACACCCTCAGCAACACCCCTGTCCTGTTGGAACTTGGAGTAATACTGTGGGGGCCCAAAACATGTCATACTGCCTGCCCTGCCCCCCTGGATTATACTGTAACACAACTGGGATAATTCAGCCTTCAGGGACATGTGACACCGGTGATGTAATCAATCACATTCATGTATTTGAAGCATATCTGTAAATATCATTAGATAAAAATCAACAAAACTACAATATTTTATATTGCTGGATTTATAGCCCTTTATTTGGATGATATAAATCTTTGAAATTTTAACATTAATATTTGAATATAATTTTATTTCTAAAAAGCGACAATGAAAAAAAAAAAAGTTCAATTAAAAGCTCTTTATAAGCTCCAAAGCTAATTTGATGTTGGCGTCTATGTGTTATGCTTGGTAACAGACATTAAAGTGACCAAAAAAAAACATTCCTGATAATTGTTTTAAATCTCGTTTTTTCTTTTTTTAGGGTTTTATTGTTCAGGGGGCGCAGTGTCTCCCAAGCCGTTTAATGATTTGACCGGGGGAATTTGTCCCATTGGCCATTACTGTCTCATGGGTTCTGCCTCCCCTACACCGTGCCCCGATGGGACCTACACAAACACAACAGGTAGTGAAGAGGTCTGGTGAAATGACAATGAATATGATAATGGAACATTGAGAGGAGTTTTGAAATTCATTTTCCATTTGAAGGTGCAGATGCATGCCGAGATTGCCCCCCGGGGAGCTACTGTTTATCAGGGGAGGGCATCCAACCCTGCCCATTAGGCCACTATTGTCTTTCGGGGGGTGTTGAGGGCATCCTGCCCTGCCCTCCTGGCACATACAACCCTCGGTTGGGTTTCAGCCAAGTGGAGCAATGCCTCATTTGTCCAGCAGGTGGAAGCATTGTCTCACTCACTGAACAGAAGCCAGTCAATGCTTGTAAATCTAGAGCAGTGCTGTGTTTTGCATTTCATTCAAACGCAGATCTAATGATTGTAATTATGCATTTTTTATTTCTATTTCATTGTGTATTCATTTTCTAATGCTTATTAACAGGCTTCTACTGTGAGGACTGGGGTCTCTCTGAGCCCACCGGTCCCTGCCAGGCTGGTTATTTCTGCACAGCAGGTAATTCCAGTTATATCATGTCACATCATCAGTCTGATGAACTGGATCCCAAAACTAAACTTAGAACATTTTAAAAGGTGTAAACTTCCCAAATCCGGATGGAAACTACAGCACTGGAGTTGGAGGAGTGTGTCCGAAGGGAAGATACTGTCCTGAGGTGACCAGTCTCCCGCTACCCTGCCCCCTTGGAACCTACTCATACCGGTCAGGGAACAAGAATGTAACACATTTCTTTGAAACAAAACATTTTATGTTTCCAATTTTTTTTAAATGTGTGCTTTTAGTCTTTACGTGACGGATATCAGTGGCTGCAGCCCGTGTCCAGCAGGTCAATTCTGTGCTACTGAAGGTCTCACTCAACCGTCGGGAAAATGTCAGACAGGATATTACTGTCCGGGTGGAGACTCAGCAGCCACAGGTCGCATATTTATCATATTTCATATTTAATTCATTCTTCATATCCACAGCTCATTATTCCCTAATTGAATAAAATGGCTTAGTGCTAACTTATATGTGGAGAGAAATATCCCAAATAGGCATTCCAAAAACAGATGCTGACAGATACAGGCAATTTGAATGTGTGATGGTGTTTTGTTGACAGCGATGCATGAATTAATCAAGCTTTATCACAAGATTCATCATAATAATGGCTTTTATTTAACGCATCTAATTGCTTTTCCCTCCCCAGGCTCGGAGGGAGGTCTTTGCCCACCCGCTCATTACTGCCTGCAAGGAAGTACAGGCCCAGCATCATGCCCAGCTGGATCCTACACGAACCTTACAGGACAGTCGGCGTGTTCACCCTGCCCTGCTGGCTACTACTGCCCGGAGAAGACGAGCGACTTCACCAAGTTTCCGTGCCCGCCTGGGTTCTATTGTCCAGATGGTACGATCATCCAAACACACATGAAGAAACATCTTTGCATATTTGGTTCACTGGACACTTCATTAGGTACACCTGCACATCCAATTAGAATTCTGACTTCGCAAAGATAATAATCATGGCTGGTCTGATACCACTTTTTTTCAGATTGAAGTACTTACATTTGAGTATGCGCCAATACCTAGTGCTGATAATTAATGTCTTGCGATTTTGATGAAAATGTCTTTACTTCACTTAAAATATGCACCGTTTCGTGATTTTGTTGCATAATCGTTAATTATTATAAGCAAGTGGAAAATACCCCAATAAACAGTCTGTAAATTTATTTTTACACATGCTTTAGGTACAAGGCATGCCACTCAGTACCCGTGTCCTCGTGGCTACTACAACCCCGAGCGTATGACCCAAAGTCTGGACAGCTGCCTGCCTTGCCCCCCTGGACACTACTGTGAGAAGGAAAGGCTGACTAATGTGTCTGGAAAATGCAAAGCTGGTCAGTTTCTGTTGTTCTGCTCCACAAAAAAAAAGAGCCTCATTCATATATATATATATATATATATATATATATATATATATATATATATTTTTTTTTTTTTTTTTTTTTTTTGTGGAAAAACCACAGTATTTAGAAAATAAAACATCAACAAGGTTTATCCATTTAATTTTTTTCAATTTCGGCAGGCTTAAAACGGATTAAAACGTTTAACGGGCCGCATGTGGCCCCAGGGCCGTAGTTTGCCCACGCCTGGCATAGAGTAACACTTCTCGAGAAAGTACGTTTTTAAGTAATAATGTACAAGTGACCCACATCAGTCTTTTTTATTCATTGCATCTTTGAAGCGTCATACTTGATATTTTCAACATTCCCTCAACTACAACCTCTCGTCATCTGCCTCCGACCATTTTCTGTCCCCTTCCCCTAAACTGTCACCCAATGTCACACTCTCTACATGCATTTGTTCCACTCAGGTTGGTTTTGCGTCTCAGCGGCGTGGAACTCACAGCCGTTTGACCTGGATAATTATACCAACGCCAACTGTCTGTGCCCCGCCACTGCCACAGGGGGGCGCTGCCAGCCGGGCTTCTACTGCCCTGCAGGTAGCTCAGAGCCCGCTCCCTGTCCACCTGGGTCCTTCTGCAACATCTCAGGTACTTAGAATACAACAAACCAAGTCACTCAGTTATTTGCAAGCTATCACAATCAACGTATGTGGTATTTCAACTGTGTACCAAAGTGTTTCCCTCTCCATAACGATCGAAATATTGAATTCATTAGAATGTGTCTCCTCTGGCTGTAATATTGGGATATGATGCGCAAATCTGCTGTTAATGATCAACAGGTTTGACTTCGCCGATGGGTCCCTGTTCTCCAGGTTATTATTGTGAAGGAGGAGCCATTGAGGCCAAGCCAACAGATGGAGAAACAGGCAGCATCTGTCCAAGTGGGACATACTGTGGTAAGCGCCGCATACACTGCCTTGGGACAGTTGTTTCGCTAATTGCCAATAAACATTTTTAGTGGGCTTATTTGGAAATAAATGAAAAGACATTTTCGTCTCAAATAAAAAAACATGTTGAATTTCAACACGTAAACATAGTCGGAAAAATACCGTTTTATTTGTCTTGTTTGTGCAAATCTGAATTCATATATGAACAGTTTCTCCCCTTCCCCACACCCCCATGACTCTTATTTGTCACCCTACAGTTGAAGGCTCCGGAGAACCACAGTCATGTCCCACTGGTACATTTTCTTCAGTGCCCGGTTTGAGAAGCAGGGTCGACTGTCAGCCTTGTACTGCAGGGTTCTACTGCAGTAGACCGGGCCTAAGTACACCAACTGGGCCATGTGATCAAGGTCTGTGACAGGACAGCATGACGTTATAGGTAGTGATGGGAAAATGAAGCTTCAAATCTGCTTCATTGAAACGGTTATTGTATTTTTGAGTCCTCTAGATGGCACTGTTGATATAAAAAAAAAGGTTTTAAAAAAAAATGCCAAGTCAGTGTGCTTTCAGCCCAATGTTGATCCGAGAGTGCCATCTACAGGAGTCCAAAAATACTACAACTGCTTCATGAAGCAGATTTGAAGCTTCATTTACCCATCACTAGTTATAGGTGAACCTCCAATGTCAAAGGTCCAATAGTGGTACAATTTGAAATTCAACCTTAATTTTCTTTAAAAAAAAAAAAAAGGCCCCCAAAAGTCAAACAATGTTTCATATCATCATCATGAGTCAGCTAACTGAGCATCGAAATCATTTAACACTGCAATTTTGTTTTGCTATTATGTTATGTTTTCTGTTGACAAAAAAATAATTATGCATCCCTCTTTCATACCGATGATCGCGGTAAACTCAGGAGTGGTCACCTACCACATGCAGGGCTCATAGAACCAGATTATGAATTTGAGCATAGAATTATTGAACTGAACAGCTACATATATATTTAAAAAAAAAAACATTACCACTAGATGGCACAATTACTCTGAAAACACCTTCCCATCCCCTCTCTATGAGCCTGTCATGCATCTTCAGGGAGTGAATATTTTTCCTTTGCTTTTACACTCTAGTGATAATTTGTAAGGCTGTTAGGAATGTCCATTTTCTATACTGCTTATCCGGTTTCTGGGAAATTGGAGAGAAAGGATTCACTGGACTGTTCAATTCAACTAGTGTCATAATTCAGATTGCTTTTGACTTTGGAGGGTGTACCTCTGTATTATAATTGAACTTTTCACATTAATTGTGGTGCAATCATTTTGTAAAAACAGCTCCCCCGTTTCACAGGTTATTGGTGCCCCCCTGGTCAAATGGTTGCAAACGCTCTGCCATGTCCACTTGGTCATTTTTGCCTCAACAGTAGTGCCGCTCCAGAGCCTTGTCCATCGGGAACGTACCAGGACAGAGTGAGGCAAGCTTTCTGCATTACATGTCAAGCAGGTTGGTCCCATTTCAACTCTCTCAGCTAACACAAATCACTAACAGAATATTTGAACAAGCGTCTCTGAAAATGTTTTATTCATGAAAATGTCACGACACGATCTACCTGCTGACATTAATTCAATTAATTAGCCTAAATTCAAATGTATTCACTTCTCTTTTCACAAGGTTACTACTGTGATCTCAGTCAAAGTCCAGCTAATGGCTCCTTGCTGAGGCTCTGCCCGAAAGGACATTACTGCCCTGCAGGCACAAGCATGTCCAAGGAGCACCCTTGCCCCATAGGCTCATTCAACCCAAGAGAGCATGCGGGCAGCCTTTCAGGCTGCATGCCATGTCCTAGTGGCCAGTACTGTCCTTCGCTAGGACTTTCAGAGCCGGCAGGTTCGATGAAGGAGTTATGCTGTGATTGCTGCTGTACATCTGCATTGGTGTCGAGTTCTGAT
Source organism: Idiotropiscis lumnitzeri (assembly GCF_059441095.1). Taxonomy (NCBI): domain Eukaryota; kingdom Metazoa; phylum Chordata; class Actinopteri; order Syngnathiformes; family Syngnathidae; genus Idiotropiscis; species Idiotropiscis lumnitzeri. The sequence goes on along the minus strand of NC_142397.1, from coordinate 7,977,012 downwards.
GTTTTTTTTATTTAATTTTTTTAACCACACATAGGATCATGCCTTGCTGGGTTTTGGTGCAAAGGTGGCGCATCCTCTCCGACCCCGTTGGACGGACTTTCCGGTTCAAAATGTCCTCCTGGTCATTATTGCCCATCAGGTGACACAATGTGATTGAAAAAAAACAACCACAATTAAAAAAACGACCTCAAAATAATAAGATTATAAGTCAAACATAAGATCTAAAATAATTCAAAACAATTAGACATAATAAATGAATAAAACTCCATAAGAAGTGCCTGGTTGAAAGCCTAAGAATATAAAAATGGTATCAAGCAGTGCCTCTCAATTATTTTTATATTTTGGTCCCCTAGGAAGAAGAAGACATCTTATGCACCCCCCAACTCTCCGCCACGACTATAAATAGTATAATTTGTCTTAAAAATTGTTCTAATTACCCCTCTTGATAACATCTTTTTTAACTGCAAAAACAAATAAATATAAATCAACTTGCAACAAACAATAACTATAACAATGCTTTTTAGTCTCTAACTGAAGACAAAGTGCATGACTTCGCCCCAAAAAAAATATTAAATGAGAGCGCCACTGCCACCTATTGTAATTGATGAGTAATTACACTTGACTCTAGTGTTGCAAAGAGCAAAATGAGAGTCAAGCTGTCCTTCTTTTTTTACCAGCTGATGCCAAAAAAACTATACAATTAATAGATTACTCTTTAAGTGCTATCAAGTTTGGCACCAAATTCTTTGGGTCAAAAATTCTGCCTTATACCAAGATTTCTGTAGCGTACCACTTTTATGGGGATACCGACTGCAGTGGTAAGCTACCCAAAGGTTGGCGCTGGGCACTTTAGTCACAGCCTTTATTTTTTTGAAGCCTCCATTTTTTAAATTAGAGTCACAGGTTTGTCCGATGTAGCACAAATGCGGCTTGTTTTACAAGCTAATGTAAGCAAATGTATGCTGCGTGCAGTTAACATTCTGCTCCGTCCTAGTCGAAGGCCACCCATGTTTTATTCATGCTAATTACCATCTGGTGGCCTAAAAGAATTCTCTGACAACATTTATCTTGTAACTTTTAACACTGCTTTCTTCAGATGAATGTCTCCTCACAGCGGAGGCATTTTCATTGAAAGGAGGCCTTTTTTTTTCTCCTATCCTGATTGTGGCATCCAAGTCAGTTATTTCTCTCACTTTTTCACCTGGAAAAAGTCACATACAGTGCATTTGTGGTGCTTTTCTCACCATCATGTTTTCATTTGGACAGCTTAAGTCTTTTCTTCCAGGCACCACTGCTCCTATGGAATGTCCCGTGGGCAGCTGGTCAAACAGCACAGGCCTGCACAAACAGGAGGACTGTCAAACGTGTCTTGCGGGATTTTACTGCAACAGAGCTGGGCTGACTTCCCCCACTGGACGCTGCCTTGGAGGGTACGGACTTCATACTCTGTCTTGTATAAATGGTGGGCAAAAAGCAGTGGAGGGCCGTGCATTTCACACGCAGGCCTTCAGTGAAGTCCTACTTGAATAAATACTCCTCATAATACCATCATTTATGACACCACGGCTGGACAAATAATATATAGATACACACTTAAATAGTACAAAGTGAGTGTTAGACGGCCTCGCTTCTCTTGAAACGTCCATCTTGAAAATGGCCTCGCAAGCGTATCTGCAATTAAATCCATGTTTTTCCCTCCTTCGGCCATTGTGGTTGAAAAAAAGCAAGAATATATTTGAGATGTTTGACATTTTTTTTCCCACATATCTTATTTTTCACAGTCGACTTCACCTGATTCATTTTATTATTTTATGTAGGTTTTACTGTCTTGGGGGAGCTGTCACCCCCACCCCCACCGATGGACTGACAGGTGGACCCTGTCCTGAAGGCTCCTACTGCCCCGAAGGGACCGCTGAACCAATACCTTGTGATCCGGGGACATATGTCGCCGTTACACATGCCACTCAGTGTGAGCCCTGTCATCCAGGCTGGTACTGCGTGAGGGGCACCATGCATCTTTGCCCTCCAGGTTTGATACGTTTAACAGTCTTGTTAACAGTCATTAATGGGCGATGACTTTTTAATAGAGTGACTGAACAGCACCAAATGTGCGCCGCTGATTTGGTTCATTGTCAAAATGAAGTCAGGCCAGGTGATTCTGGTTTAGTATGAGGTGTTAATAATTTGCAATCCAAAGTGGAGGTGATGGATCAGGGATGGGCGCAGTGTAAATAAAAAAAAAGAAAACAAACAACCAGAGGATTTTATTATTGTTGACAGAAGCTAAACTTAAATTGTTATGGCAGACCTAGTCGAAACCTCCACCGTCCCCGATGACAACATACCCGTACTGCACATTGGCTGATGAAACGCGCAGTTCCCGGGGCTAAAGGTTGAATGTTGACTTTGCAATCAATAGCTGAACGCATTGTTTTTGCTCCCTCCAGCTGAATAACCGAGAGACCACAGCAGTGGTACACTCGCCTATGACATGTCTCCCCTTTTGAAACTTTGAATCCCACCCTATCAATATACATGACTTTTGTGTGGAATTGAAAGTGTGTCCAGCTCAAGAATCCTTGGACACAAACAAAAGCAGCCCAAGCTTGCTTCTATAACTTCTTACTCTTAATTTGTGTTTCGCACTAAATAGCTTTCCATGAAATACAAATTGGCTTGTGTCATAGTTTGGAAAGCATTCTGACTGTGGAATCACAGGATTTTCCTGGAGTTGTGCACTTCAGTAGTGATGGTTAAATGAAGCTTCAAATCAGCTTCATGAACCAGTTGTAGTACTTTTGGACTCCTATAGATGGCACTCTCTGATCAACATTGGGCTGGAAGCACAAAGACTTGCCATTTTTTAAAACCTTTTTTTAAAGCAACAGTGCCATCTAGAGGACTCAAAAATACAACAACTTGTTCATGAAGCAAATTTGAAGCTTCACTTTCGCATCACTGATGGATACTACTGAAAAAACAAACAAACAAACAGGGTATTGACAAAGCACCTTGCTATCTTGAGGTTTTGCAAAATATTAGGAACAGTTTTTTTTTTTCTTTTTTTTTTATCCCTAAGAAGCAGAGGTTGCACATGCCCGATTAGAAAAAAAATATAAACCATTACATAGTTGTCTCTAACAATTTTCCAATACACCTTTGAGTTCAATGTCGGCTTAAATATGGATTCATCTTGTATTAAAATTGTACATTTGAATCCCATTTTAATATTGTTAATTGTACTTTATTATTTCATTTTAAGTCCTAATATTTGTTTTGCAGGCTTCTACTGCCCCGAAAGAACTGGCTTGGACTTGAGAAGCTGTCCTGAGGGAACGTACGGTCCTGACCCGGGATACTGGTCCGTCTCTCAGTGCAAGCAATGTGATGTTGGCCATTACTGCTCGTCCATAAATGGCACAGCTGTCAGTGGAGCGTGTCAGGAAGGATATTACTGCTTACGTGGAAACACCGCTCCTCAACCCGTCTCGCAGGCTGCAGGTAAACAAGCACGCAGGATGTGTTGCTCATTTATAATCTGGCAGCTCGCCTGACGCTTATATGAGGCTGAATCTCCTTCAATGGGCCTGTTTTGAGACATCAAAATGCAACCTTTTTCTTCTCTGTGTGCCTCACTAGGTCACGGGGGGCCCTGTCCTGTTGGCCATTATTGTCCCCGGGCCAGTGTCCATCCTCTGCCATGTCCTCGTGGTACTTTCTCTAACTTCACCAAATTCGCCTCCCAGGTGACATTGGTTAAAAATCACTCATTTGTCAGCAGCTTCTTCTCCTATACAGATTCAGTATACATCCATACATCCATCTATTATCTGAGTCGCTTTTCCAAACTGGGGGTTCGGGGCGTGCTGGAGCCTATCCCAGCTATCATCCATCGAGCAGTTGGGGTGGCACACCATGGATTTTTGTTGGCAGCCAATCGCAGGACACACAAAGTCGAACAACCATCCAGAAAACATAAAAACTGCAAGCCGGAATCGAACCCACGACCTCTGCACTGTGAGGCCATTGTGCTGACCAGTTGTTTACTTTTCCACCCATTCAGTATACAAATTGGTAGAAATTGTTCTTAATTTTTTCATAAATGCAATGTATCCTGGACGTTTTATATTTCTACGGGCCAACTTCTGCAGTCCTATATTAAATGCAGTTATCGAGAGAGAGCAAAATAAGAAAGAAACCCAATTTCTTTTTTCATCACGTATTTATTTATGACTGAAAACATCGCGTCCGTGTGCGGTTTTACACACTTGTCCTTTAGCGTTATTGTAAATTAATGGAATCTATCGCCCAGCTGTGCCCCGCCATGTCTATACATTACTTACAGTAATTAACGGTTTTCATTGTGACAGCCAATCAATACTTAATCCTTTGTGTATGTTAAAATGAGTAACACTCATTTTCATTAGGTCTTCGCTCTTCATCCTTTTTTTAAAATTGATCTATTTATTTATTTATTTATTAGGGTCCTCTTATCTCCTTCTCAGGAGGATTGTGAGCCTTGTCTCCCTAGTCACTTCTGTGACGCTGCCGGCCTCTCGGCGCCTTCCGGAAAATGCTTGGAAGGTTTCTTCTGCGCAGGGGGTGCGGTTCGGCCTGACCCAAATTCAGCAGAAGACGGTGGCGGACTGTGTCCAAAAGGTGATCCACACATGCTTTTTTTTTTTTCTGAAGCGAAGCATAATGTGCTCACAAAAAAAAAAAATATAAAATTTGAGGATTTTCTTGCCCTTCCAATCAAAGACTGCAAAGGCCTGATTCTTGGATTGATCCACCAGTTACTTCTCCCCAAAGCTTTGTTACAGATAACGTGATAGACGACGAGAACATTTAGCAAGACTTGAATACGGAGAAGAAAATGGCTTGCCATGGCCACCTGGAACATAGTGTAAACTCGGCCTTAGTACTAGTGATGGCTAAATGAAGCTTCAAATCTGCTTCATGAACCAGTTGTAGTATTTTTGGACTCCTGTAGATGGCGCTCTCTGATCAACATTGGGCTGAAAGCACACTAACTTGCCATTTTTTTTAACCCAACAGTGCCATCTAGAGGACTCAAAAATACAACAAGTGTTTCATGAAGCAAATTTGAAGCTTCATTTTCCCATCACTACTACGACAGGTTTAAGTGTGTGGTGTGCTGTGTTGATCTTTTTTCACTGTGATTATTAACACGAATGAAGTCATGTCTGGGCTCTCACATTTGAAAAAAAAATGAAATGTGTGTAGCCACTTGAGGCAGTTTGGGAAAAAGCTGTTAGACAGACAACATCACGTCACAAGCCTTACTATGCATGTCACAAAAGAAAACAAAGGCAAATGGAGACTCTAAGGAAAATAATTTCATTTGGAATTTACATAAGCCCAGCGCAAGCCTGCTCAGCTGTAAACAAAGCTCTTCTTCAAGTTAATAGTCCTAAACTTGAACAGCTGCCGTGTTGACAATGGAAATCGAAGCGCATCCGCTGTGGGTTGTGAGTGTCTGCGCTTTTGTGCTTAAGTGTGCCTCTCTTTCATGACTCTGTGGCATACACGCAACTAGGTTATTATTGTTCCGAGGGCTCTGCGGCTCCTCAGCTCTGTCCCCGGGGAACCATCAGCGCCGAGGACGGCCGAGCCAGCTGCAGCGCCTGTCCCCAGGGGTAAATGCAAGACAACACGTATTACACTTACATGTTTGTAAAATTGATTATCGGAACACACTTAATGATGGAACAAAATGACGCCGCACTCTCCTGATTCATTCAATGTTCTATTTGGACAGGTTCTATTGTCCTGGAAGCAGAAACGGGTCATTATATGAGTGTCCATTGGGTCATTATTGCCCAGTTGGAACATGGTCTAAATTCCTCTACCCATGTCCAGTTGGATCCATCAATCCTTTCACTCAGATGGGAAAGGAGCAGGACTGCCTAGCATGTCCGCCAGGTCATCACACACATTTTTCTTAGCTTTGTTTTTGGTTTGTTTTGAATTAGAAATTGTGACATCCAGGCTAATTCCTTGTTCAAGTTGCTCTACTCGTCTGAGCATTGCTAGTGGAGATCAAGGATAACACTTTGAATGAAAGGTTTACCGAAAGACCCTAAATTGAATTTTACTATACATATTAAAAGATCTGAAGTTATGGTAAAAGTCCGTTGAATTATGTCTAGAGATGTATCTGACTTGTGTGCAACAAACATCGTCCATTTGGCGAATTTTGGGGCGGCTGTATATTAAGTTGGGCTGTACTTATTTTTATAATTTATCAAATTTTCACGCTGGCCGGATTAAACCCACTTGCGGGCCTGATCTGGCCCGCGGGCCGTATGTTTGACACCCCCTGGAGTAGACTTTGCTGGCCAAGATCGCATCTTGTCATGTTTTTTTTTTCTCAAAGTAAGGGTAACTTTTCATATGGCTGTAAGTCAGCAGTGGTTCAAACCAAGACACCAAATGAAATATTTTATTCTCGACTTTAGGAAACTGAGAAAATGTTAAAAATCCGATCGATTTCACCCGATACCGATCAGCTGCAAATCACGGGATGGGCCGCGATTATCGATCACATGATCGGATCGGGACAACTCCTGTCAGCTAACTCATAACATTAAGCTCCAATTAAATTCCCCAACAATGACGACTGGCACAATGCGGACCAAAAATCGAGTTCTTAACGTGTTCTGCCTGTGTAGGTTTGTTCTGTGCATCTCATGGGATGGCTGTTGCATCAGGCCAGTGTAAGGCTGGCTACTACTGCGCTGCCGGCGCCTCGTCTCCCACACCAGCCGATGATGGTTTGACAGGCGACCGCTGTCCTGAGGGCCATTATTGTCCCCAGGGCTCCTCGGCTCCATTACCTTGTCCCATCGGACGTTACAGCAACCACACCATGAACAGTCAAATATCTGACTGCCTGCCGTGTCCTTCAGGTCAGCACTAATTAAACGCATTTTTGCAACAATTATTCTTTTTAGTTGACAGGTGTGTCTGCTCTCCTCTTAGGGTTCCTCTGCACCACTAGAGGGCTCTCGTTCCCTTCTCTCATGTGCTCAGGAGGGTTCTACTGCCCAAGCCTGAATGCATCAATACCTTGCCCCACAGGGAACAGGTGTCCACCTGGATCTCACAGACCAGTACCCTGCTTGCCAGGGACCTTTCAAAATCTACCTGGGCAAGTAAGAAAGATTTTGTTAATAGTCTCGTCATGACTTCCTGGGAAATGAAAACCCACACGCTCTAAAGTCAGACCTTCCGAGTTGTATCATGTTGGATTCAGAATATTAGGTACATCTGTAAAATGGAATGTAGTGGTTATACTCTGGAATACACATTTTCCCATTGTCATTAAGTGATGTCTATCGCTAATAGAAGTTAAAAAAGAAAAATTAATACGCAGATTATTCGTATACATTACGGAAGCAAATTGCTGCCACACTCGGGAGAAAGAAGTGAAACTTCTAACGTAAAAATTTGAAAATTATCACGTAAAATTTTTTTAACTTTTGTAAAAACGTGATAATTACCATGTAATACCGTGATAATTATGATGTAAAATTGTGAAACTTCTCATATAAAAACGGGAAAAATTACATTTTAGCTCAACTGTGAAAAATTCAAATGCCAGAGTGCCCATGATCATTTTCACATATTTACATGATAGTTTTCACGTTCTTACATAATAAGTTTCCCCTTTTTACATGATAAGTTTCACGTTTTTACATACGTCTATTTCATTTTTTTTCTGGTGTGGCAGCAATACGCAACATTATAAAAAAACTGAGGAAATGAAAACAAATATTTAAAAGTATACACACCCCTGTTAAAATGTGGTTTAAAAAAAACATACTTTTATACTCTTCTCCTGACTAATATCTTTAAACAACAAGATCCGTCTAATGTTGTGAAAGTTTTCCACAGACCTTGAGCTGTAGAATGTGACAACAAACAGCTGAACTTTATTTGGCTTTAACCAGAAGCCATTTTAATTGATAGCCGGTGAGTGAACTAACACAAATAAAAAAATCTAACTTTTTTAACAAGTTCCGCTCCACTGCAAGAACAAAAAAAAAAAGAAAAGAAAAAAAACAATCATAAAAAGAAGAAACTATGCACTTTTCTTTCATCCCAAACATTTTTTGAGCTCTGGGATGTTGAACTTTTTATTTGAGAAATCAGCAGTGATGCAGCAATTATGTTACGACATTGCTGGAGGATCCGAGCACTTATTTCATGTCCAATCAGAGTACCCCGCCTCTTACAACACCCCCTGGGCATGTTAGCACCATATTTAGGCATTGTTATGATATGCTGGGATGCATTTCTCCTTTTCTTCTGTCAATTTGTCCACAGATGCATTTAAAAAAAAACAACAACAAAAAAAAACAAGTTGTGAATTATTGTGGTTATAGTTTACAATGATGTAGCAACTGCAATACATCACATTGACAAGTCATTTTATTTCCTTCCGCCACAGCAGGACCTAAAAACACAATAATAAAAGTTTCTTGTTAAATTATAATTACCTGACAGGTTCAATCATACGGGAGCATTATTAGTTAGTAAAAGCGGCATTTTTTTCTTAATACAGTCTTTGTACTACTTGATGTCGCTGTGTTCTCCGGGTGAGCCCGTATAACCTTTTAAAATCTGTCCGATGTAAGTTTAATGTTTTAATTGCATACTCAGGAGTATGTTCCGCTTCCCTTGAAAGCGTTGGCGCATCTGCGTGTCCATCACAAAGTTTATCGTTCATACATAAAAAAAGTGGCTCAAGGGTTCACGTCTGTTTTCCGTCATAAACATCTGCTCATTGTTGTAACATTTTCTCCGAATATAAATTTGCAAATTGCCTCTCCACAGGCCGAGTGTGTTACATGCCCAGCAGGATTTTACTGTGCCGGCTTCATGGATGTCGACGCAGGCAATATGTCCTGGATTCACACTCCCACGCTGTGTCCTAATGGACACTATTGCCCACCAGGTAGGACAGAAGCCATTTTGACGCAAATTGCGTATTATCAGACTATGCGGGACACAAGTCATGGCCACGAGTTCACTTATACCAATATAAAGCACGTGCAATGCTTGTGTTCTGGTTGGTCAAATTCATTATTTTAATTTGCTCCCGCCAAGCAGGTGGTTGTATCAGCAAACAGCTCATTATTTGGCAAATGGTTATATCGGCGTATAATCATGATAAAGACGGTCTTTTTCGACTCTTCTGTGATGTGTGCTCCCCGACCAGCTGTACATATGGTATGCGATTTTGTCCACAGGGTCACGGTCTGGTGTAGCATTCCCATGCCCAGCTGGCACGTTCAGCGGCCAGATGGGTTTGTCCACTGAGTCGGGCTGTGAACTCTGTCCTCCTGGTGCGTACTGCGCCTCCTCTGGATTGCAAGTTCCCACTGGGCTCTGCTTTCCCGGGTAAGCCTGAGCACTCACTTCACAAAGTCTCGTCATGGCATAACTCACTTGTAAGAAAAGCAAATGTATGGATACATCTGTGAATTTCTCCCTTTATCCAAATTTATTGCCCTAGATGTCTTAATCCGTTAGTTTTGTGAAAGCAGAGTGTCAAGTTTTGTTTCAGTGGACACATTTTTTGAAGGAGTTGACATTTTTATGGGTTTATTTAACATTCATACAACTCAGTGGTACATGGGCACCCTCCAGTGGTACTTGAAATAATCACTGCCTATGTAAAATTCAGTTGTATTTATCTTTCAAGTTAAATGTGCTTGGATGTAATCCCGATCAACGTTTCTAAACATATGATTGAGAACTTTTTAGTTTTTTGTCGGAAGACCCGTTCTAAATACATTATTCTTAGATAACGGCTAGAAACGTGCAAAGACTGAGGATTATGTAGTACTCAGTTGTCATGATATCGCGCTGAACTGTTTTCACGAGTGATGGGTAAATGAAGCTTCAAATCTGTTTCATGAACCAGTTGTAGTATTTTTGGACTCCTGTAGATGGCACTCTCGGATCAACATTGGGCTGAAAGCACACTGACCTCCCATTTTTTAAAGCAACAGTGCCATCTAGAGGACTCAAAAATACAACAACTGTTTCATGAAGCAAATTTGAAGCTTCATTTTCCCATCACTAGTTTTCTCTACTTTTCCCTCTGCACTACTATGCAAGAACTTGAGCATCTTGACCCGAATCAGTGGTGATCAGGTACAATTGTAATGTGCAGTTCGCTCGTTAATAAGCCATGACTACACCCTAAAAATGCATTTTTGGATTGTCCATTGGCAGGCATGCTTTAGAGTACCTTGTTGTTCGTGCGAATTTCAGAAAAAAAAAAGGCCAAAGAGTGAGGAAGGTATTTAAAAAAAAAAAAAAAAAAAAAAAAAAAAAAAAAAAAAGCAAAAATTCTGACTTGACAGCGTGTGCATGGAGAAGGCCTCCAGGCTGGCATGGCCATTTTAGAACGCCTCATTGTTCGCCATCACGGGGAATACTATATTCCAGCCATTTATGTATGAGCAGCTGAAACACGTAGGGATGTGCAGGCATAAAAAAGACGCGCAGTATTTCATTGGCAGTTGATCGTGAGGCGGGCCATGTTTTTAAAGCATTCAATGGACACGCCCACAATCTTTGAGGGCGGAGAGAATGACTTGATTGTTCATCATTTTGAAGCCTAATTTTTTTTATAGGCCAATTTTCGTTCCAGAGACTTGCACTTATTTGAGTACAGTTTCTCTATTTTCCTTATAACAGGGTCACTGGAATACTTTAAAAACCACTGAGTATCTAAACAAATCACATTTACTTTCAGTATTTCATCAATTGCCCCCATAATAATTTGTCTAAGTAGGTCAAGAGACCTTGTTGGACGCACGATATAAGTAAATGTCCTTTGTGCTTTCACAACTATCACTTCCCACACCCCCCAACCCATCTTTTTCTTCTCCCTCCTCTGCTTTAGTTACCTCTGCATCCACAGGTCTGTCTCTGCCCAGCCTGAGGATGGCACAACTGGGGGGCGGTGCCCTCCAGGCTCCTACTGCCTCGAGGGGGCCAGCATTCCGCTTGCATGTCCTGCAGGCACTTTTAGCTCCATCGAAGGTGAACCATTAGACATTGTCCAATATGCAAGTTCTCGTTTTTCTTGAAAGGAAAACAACAGATTTTTTCCCTTGAGTGTTTACTAGTGAGGGGTAAATGAAGCTTCAAATCTGCTTCATGAACCAGTTGTAGTATTTTTGGACTCCTGTCGATGGCACTCTCTGATCAACATTGGGCTGAAAGCACACTGACTTGACATTTTTTAACCCAACAGTGCCATCTAAAGGACTCAAAAGTAAAACAACTGTTTCATGAAGCAAATTTGAAGCGTCATTTTCCCATCACTAGTGTTTACTACAGTAATATAGAAAATACTAAACAATACCTATTCGAACACCAATTATATGGATATTTATTTATATTTAAAAGCAGCTCATGTCACAACTGCTCTTTCTGTAATCATGACCAATAATTTGCTCATAAGAATTTTGTGTGTTCAAGGTGCAACGTCTGTTGATGACTGTCAGCTTTGTTCGCCCGGCCATTACTGTGCTCAAACTGGCCTCTCGTCCCCATCTGGACCCTGCAATCCTGGATTCTACTGCACGGAAGGTTCCACAAGTGCCACACCCTTTAATAATATCACAGGTGATGTCAATGTGTACATGAAACAATTTTTGCCATATCCGTTTCTAATATTACTACTTCAAATTGTGCCTTCATTTGTAAATCTGTCTTAAAATCGCGGTGAAAAAAAAAAGACAAATGTCTTCTAAATTTGACACTTTTCAAGTTAACCTAATAAACAAAGACATCTGACAAAATTTTATTGTCTCCGATACAGAAGGTGGTGTCTCTCCATTTGCAGTTCCTGGTGAGCCAACCCCGGGTCACTTTCATGGAGCCGTGTGTCCTGCTGGCCACTATTGTCTTGAAGGCAGCATGAAACCAAGCCCTTGTCCCCCAGGTACCAAAGCCGACATCACCTAAGTGGCTCTGAAATCAAATGACTCTAAACTGGTATCAGAAAGCTGCTTCCAAATGATTTTTTTTTTCCAAGCCCTTGTCAATTCTCCAATTGACTTTTGCTTTGTGGATGACAGCTTGCTTTTAACTACATTGGCTCCGCAGGTGCTGTACAGTCCCATAAAGCCCCGAAGTACAGTAGAAGACTGTAATGTATTCACGATGCGAAAAAGAGGCTGTAAAACCTAATGGCAGTCCAATAAAATCGTCATAGTGGTCGATGGGCTGCTTAACCAAGTGAATCAATGTGGCCATCTTGCAAACGCATGCGATGGAGTGCAATGTTGTTTTGTGCATGTGAACATATTGTGACCGGCGGTGCTGGGCCGTTTTCCTAATAGGCACTTTCCAAGGGAAAGTGGGGGCTGAGTCGGAGGATGATTGTGAAGCTTGCTACCCGGGGTCCTACTGCCCGTCCTGGGCGCAGACCTCTGTCGACGTCTACTGTCCTCCGGGTTGGTTCTGTCCATCGGGGTCCGTGTCTGGACATCCGCCAGGTACACACCAGACTTTAACGCTGATTGTACATACCGTATTTTTCGGACTATAAGCCTCTACTTTTTTCCTCGATTTTGAACCATGCGGCTTACAACGGTGCAGCTTTTCTGTGGATTTTTCTTTGACCAGTAGGGGCGCTCTATAGTTCACAAAATTTGATGATATATCAAAATTTTTTTTTCTCTTGGGTCTGTTCTGTTTTAATGAGCAAAGTTGTTGCCGTGTTAAAAGGCACTGTTTTAACAATCTGTTTATGTACCTTAATGTGTTTTCACAGTACAAAATCGTTCTGTACATGCAGTAAACAACAATTTTTTTTTCTTTTAATTTACATTTTTTTTTTCTTGCTTTCTTACACACGGCTGCAGGTTTTGTGGTAACACTGACTGCTATTTCAAACTATACATAATTCCTTCCACATTGTTTATTGGCCCAAAAAGTTGAATCTTTGGTTTCATTGGACCATAACAAAATCTCTAGAACACTTTATGGTCTGATGGAACCAAGATTGAACTTTTGGCACAAATTCCAAATGATTTATTTTACAATTTTCTTAATTTTCTTTTAACTTCTCAGTAAAGCTTAATGATAAAATTCAGACATATGCAAGAGGTGCTTATCCATGTTGACTCAAACTCTAATTGGCATTAGCGCACGGTGGGCCATTAATGTAGATCACACTGACATCCAAAAGATTCTTTGAAATGACTACTCACTAAACCCCACATCAACCTCCCACCCCCTCCAAGTGTGTTTTGCTAACTTGGGCATGAAATGAACCCGAAGCTATTAATAGTCGCTAGCTCATTGCTGACAGGGCGCCTGCTGCTGCTGAGCGTCCTCACCTCGCCTCCCTCAGGATTTCTCCGAGGAGGGTCTTTTTCATCACCGTTGCGTTGTTTCCATGGTACCGCGCTGGGTGGGGTTCAAATACAGGACCCGTGTTAGCCAATGAGGACACTTCCGCATATCACAATGCACACAGAAACAAGAAAACACCAGATGAGCTTTTTGATTTGATTTGGCCACAGGATGTCAGTGCCCGCCTGGCCACGCGTGTCCATATGGTAGTGCTAAACCATCCATCTGTGGCCCAGGAGCTTTTCAATCCTCATCTGGACAATCTGCATGCAACAGCTGTCCACCAGGTAAACTAGTTAACAAAAACCATCTGTGCACTCCCATTTGGGAAAACCGAAGTGAACTTTATGGAACGATACCATCTCGTCCAGGGTTTTACTGTCCCGAAGGTTCAATGGTGCCATCTCCCTGTTCGATGGGAACTATCAGTGCATCGCCTGATAGGACGTCCCTCGGCGACTGCACGCCGTGCCCCACAGGCACCTTCTGCAACAGCACTGCTCTGACTGAGCCGTCTGGATCCTGCAGCCCAGGTCTGACACCTCGTCCCTCATGGGAAGATTCAGGGAATATCTCTGGATGAGTTTCTTTGCCCAACTGTGCGTTCACACGGACTCATTGCTTCGTATTGTAAATGAAAAAAAACCCAAACATTTTCACTTCATTTTATTGTACTAATCATACTTAGGCAGGTAGGAAAGGAGAGTCGCCTGAGGGAAATTGTACACGGCTGAAGTGGGTTCGAGGTGTGGGCGGCGGATTGGTCAAGGACGCATTGAGTGAAGTCAAAAGGCAGACTTGCATCTCTCCAACTGGTTGCCAATTTAAGATCACTTTATAAAAAATTGCGGTTTGGCATAATTAGCAAATCTTAAAAAAAAAGTTTAATACAGGTGTGGGCAAGCTACGGCCCGAGGGCCACATGCGGCCCGTTAAATGTTTTAATCCGGCCCGCCGAACTTGAAAAAAATTAAATGAATAAAACTTGTTATTTTATTTTCGAAATACTGTGGGTTTTCAAAGACATATATATTGTTGTCATGCTTTTGTTCACTTTCATTTAAAATTAAATGTATTTTTTTCTCTGATGAAGTGAGGTTACCAAAACACTCCATCCATCTGCTCTTGGTCCGGCCAAATTTCAGAACCCATTGTGATCCGCCAATCAAAAAGTTTGCCCACCCCTGGTTTAATACCACTCTCATTTAAAGTTGTCAAACGTAACAAAAAAAAAAAAGAAATTCACATCATTTCTGTTGAACCATAAAAATATATCTCCTGAAAGAGATTTACAGGCTGCGACAAGGTGCTCAAGGTGTTCCGGCCATTCCCTGCTTCACATGCTGGCTGTCACGTCAGAATTTTAAAACATTTTTTTGAACCCCATCCTCAATTTCTAGGCTTTCTCCCTGACATGCGCACACTCACAGCCGAACAACGGGTACATTCATTCTTGCCGAGTAGACATCACGAGCTAGCTGACATTTCGCAATTGTTGCCAGAGAACCGCTGATGCGAACAAAGGAGTTTATCTTGAAGCATTTCACTGAGCTCCATTTTAGCCATACCTCAAAAATCTGGAAATCTTAAAAAACAATTCAACACTATTACAGCAATCGTCTTCAACCATGTATAATGTATGTACGCACAAATCTCAAATTTACAGGGCCTTTCAAGTAAAACTTACACAGTTGGAGTTAAATTAGGACATTTTGAAAGTGATAGCATTTATGTCATGCGCAGCAGTAAACAAACGTCTTCAAACTTGATTTGGAAAAAGCTTCAACTCTCAGCAGACCTGATTACATCTCGAAGTCTGTTCCAGACATGGAACAGACTGTCGATATTCAATGTTGATTCTGCGTGTTTGCTTCTGACTCTGGGGACTTTGTATAACAGAGAGCGTCCAAGGTACCTCTGTTGAATATTGTTGTGGCGTCTGCTAGATAGCTTTTGGACTGCCTTTTTTTTTTTTTTTTTTACAGCAAGAGCTATCAGAATTTAAAAAAAAACAACAACTTTAAAACTGTCAGTTTTTCAAGCACTTCAATAGCACTTCCGCCGATTCCTAATTGGCTCTTAATGAGATGTCTAACTACAGTTTCTTTTTCTACCACAGGATATTTTTGTTTACGAGCATCCACTGAGCCGTCTCCCGTCTCCCAGCCTTATGGGGACATTTGTCCCCCTGGACACTTCTGCCCAGCGGGTAGCGCTTCACCCAAACCCTGTCTTGCTGGCAGCTTCCTTCCTGATCCAGGCGCTTCCTCCTCGTCTCACTGCCGCCCCTGCCCACCCGGGAAATACTGCCTCGGTCCTGGAGCCTCACAGCCTACAGGTGAGGGGATTGCACCTGCTGTCCCGACAGTCATTCACTTTTTAATGTATTTGGAACTAGTTTTTGCCCCCCTTTGTGTCGTAGGTTTGTGTTCTGCGGGATTCTTTTGTAACACAGGTGCAGGCAGTCCAACACCACGAGCCAACTCTTTTCAGTTCGGCTGTCTTCATGCAATACTCCGGGAAATCTACCTTTTAAAAATGGAAAATGTGTCCTGGATGTACAACCTGTCATGCGTCCACAACTCCTGCAATACTGGTAAAATATGACTCTCTTCAGTTTCTACAACTGTGATGAGATGCGACCTCTAAAATCCGGTTCAACCTCTAATTTTCCCACCAAAAATATAATCCCATCAAACGGAATTTGAAATACTTCTTTCTAGGTTCCAGGTTGTCCAACTCACATCCAAATTTGAGCTATGTCGACAATGTAGAAACAGTCATCAATCCCAGAATCCCGAATAGCATTTAATATCCATTCAAGTGTAAAAAGAAGTTAATCACTATTGATAATATCTATCCATCCATCCTTCCATTTTCCGTTCCGCTTCTCCTCGAGGGTGACAGGCATGCTGGAGACTATTTCAGCTGTCTTTGGGCTGTAGGCGGGGTATACCCGTTGCCAGTAGTGATGGGAAAATGAAGCTTCAAATCTGCTTCATGAAACAGTTGTTGTATTTTTGAGTCCTCTAGATGGCACTGTTGGTTGAAATAAAGGGTTTAAAAAATGTCAAGTCACTTTGCTTTCAGCCCAATGTTGATCAGAGAGTGCCATCTACAGGAGTCCAAAAATACTACAACTGGTTCATGAAGCTTCATTTGCCCATCACACGTTGCCAGCCAATTTGCAGGGCACACAGAGACAAACAACCACTAATGCTCGCAGTCACACCTGGGGCCTATTTAGAATGTCCCGTTATCATGTTTTGGAAATGTGGGAGGAAACCGGAGTACCCGGAAAAAACCCACAAGCAGAAGGAAAACATGCAAACTCTACACAGGAAGGCCGTAGCGGGAATCGAATCCTGCACCTCTGTAGTGTGAGGCGGACGTGCTAACCAGTCCTCTACCGTGCCGCCCTCATGATAACAAATGTATTTTAATAAAACAACATGCTTATGTCTGTTGCAGAAGAGCCTCCCTCAAATGTTTCAACATTCTTAATTTTCAAGTGTCTTAATTGCCGCAAATAATTGCAAAACATAAATCAAGCTCATCACTTAGATGCGCCGCACGGATCTCATTTTTTAATCATTTTCACATGCAAGCGCAACCAGCATGCTTTTTTGTGCGGCAAGTTCTTGTAAGTTCTGATCCATTCGGTGATACTGGTGTGCTTCACTTAAGTCGACAATTGTACCACAAAGAGACGACATTTCACTGCAACCTTTTTTTAGTAATGAAATAATTCCATTGTTACCCTCCTGTCATTGACAATTTCAAAATACAACCGTTCGTCTCAGCAGCACACTTCCTGTTTGGTTTCTTGCCTGTGCGACAACACATTAACTCTCACATCTGTCATGCTGACCTGCTCTGTTACAGAGGGAGACTCCAAGTGGAAAATAGATACGCCGTCCGATTCCCACCAGATTCCTGTTACTCACTCACCGCTACACCTGAAGAGTCCACATTATGGCAAATGTGCCACCTATATCGGAGATATGTGCCCCAAAGGTGGGTAAATCTCAACCGTGAGCTGCATGTCTTCGCACACACACACACACACATTCACGCAAATGTTTAATTCCCCGTGCACGACAGTAGTCCCACATTCTGTAATTGCTATGATATGCCTGATTTCCCCCAGGTCTACTGGAGCTGGTAGTCCCTTCCTCATGTTTCTATTTCTTCTTAAAAATACACCGTGAGCAATGCTTAAAAGTGGACAAAATAGATTGTCAATAGACTTGTAATGGGACCCTGTCTTGAAGAAAATAAAATATTTGTGAGAAACCTTGACTTTCCACTCAGGAATTGAGATGATGGGGTGAAGTGCTCGTAAAAGTGACTGATATGAGGAGCAGTTTAAAATTCTTGCAGCAAAGTGGTTTTCGAAATCTTTTCGCCAATAGGACTATTAAAGCTACGGCCATAGATAAGCCTCACATGACCCGTATAGCCCTCTTGATAAACTCCAGAGATACTTTGCCACTACTTTTCCAGGTTTTTATTGTCCTGTGGGTTCTGCCTACCCCGAGCCTTGCGAGACGGGTTCTTACTGCAACCAAACTGGCCTGGAAGCCCCAGTTGGACCCTGTGCTGCAGGATACTACTGCCCGAGAGGTTCTGAAGACCCTCATGCCTCCCTTTGCCCTGCAGGCCACTACTGCCCTCTTGGAACACTTCTTCCTCTTGCCTGTCCTCTTGGAACAATACAGAGTAAGTGGAATCTCCAAAAATTGAGTTAACTGAAATGTTCGGCAAAAAAATTGGGGCTGACAATTTTTTATGAAAAAGGCTGGAGGGTTGAGGCCGGAATGGTAACAAGATCGCGGCTGGTGGGCGGGGGACTGACTTGCAAAAAAAAATTGTCGGATTCCATCACTTTGCTCTTCCTTTCAAAGCGAGCAAACAATCCCAGACTGCGCCATCAATTCGTTAATTATTCATGGATGAGAAACGAGACAACGCTAAGATGAAATACAACACCTAAATCCTCTTAGTTGCTTTGCGATCTCCTCATGTGAACTGCTGCCCGAGTGCCTTTTACAGCTCAGTAATAGAAGAAAATGAAAACTTTCGTTTGAATCATTTCCGTCGCAAAGTGGTTTAATCATGCGCAGTATTTGTAATCTTGTCTTACCGCAAGCTGCTGGAAATAGAATACATTTCACCTTTATATGGTCTTGTTTTACAAACTCCTGCTCAGTTCAAAAGATCACTACTATATATGATAATTCGCTCACCACATTATTTGATAACCCGACAATTTGTCCTACCACACATTTACATTTTTTGTAAACATTCTGCTCTGTGTAATAACATTCCTTACAGACTCTGGTGGCGGGTTATCAGTGGAGTCGTGTCGGCCGTGTCCCGCGGGTCATTACTGTCATGCGAGAGGCTCGAGTGAACCGAGTGGCCAGTGTGCAGACGGCTACTACTGTCCTCCGGGACAGAACTCGGAGAGGCCACAGCAGCACGTTTGCCCAGCGGGACACTACTGTGAGAAGGTCAGACAACTTGAATCTTGCAGCTATTGTCACTCATCACTCTTAAATAGTGTGTGAGGAATCATGTGTTCTGTCATGTGACGTACATAGCAACGTATCACATGACCAATGGCTCGCTGGAGGCGGTGCTCATGTGAATTTAAAGGGTAATTGCACAGTGTTGATAGGTGGATTAGTGATTCCCGAACAGGGTGCCTTGAGAAATCGTCAGGGATGCCGCTGGGATTGATCCAATTCCATTTAATTTCTTCCTGTGGGGAGTTTGTATGTTCTCCCCGCGCCTGTGTGGGTTTTCTCCGGGTACTCCGGTTTCCTCCCACATTCCAAACGCATGCATGGTAGGTTGATTGGACGCACTAAATCAGGGGTGGGTAAACTTTTTGGGTTCTAAAATTTGACAGAAGGCAGTTGGATGGAGTGTTTTGGTCACCTCACTTCATGTGCCCTGTGATTGGCTGGCAACCTGTTCAGTGGCTACCCTACCTACTGTCTGACGGCAGCTGGAATAGGCTCCAGCGCCCCTGCGACCCTTGTGAGGCGAAGCGGCTCAGAAAATGGATTGATCTTGGCATATAAAAATAGTCTAACTTTGCTACAGTAATATTTGTACAATGAGTGTCTTTGTATAGCTAACATTTAATCGCTGTTTGGCAGTGTCAAGATAGGGTTAGAACATGGATCCACAAACTGAGGTGAGCACTTTCGCATGAGAGAGGAAGAACAAGATTGAAAAAAAATAATTGCAGTCTGGTCTAATAATTACTCACTCACATTTTTTCCCTCGGTGTTATTTCTCATCCCTGCGCCGGAAAAAAAAAATGTCTGCAGGGGAGAGTAGGTCTGACAATTTTGATAGGATGTTGAAAGGTTTTCATGTGTAATTAAATAAGTTTTGTGAAGACGAAGAAGTCAGGTGGCTTTCCAGATTTTCGCCACCTGTAGATGGCGCTGTTTTGTGGGACGCACCATGATACAGAATGGCGCAGTAAAGCCTGATAAAATCAATACAATTGTCATTTCAGGGCAGTGTGGCTCCAACACCATGCCAACCAGGGAAGTACCAGCTCAGACGGGGTCAGGGCAGCTGTGATACTTGCCCTCCTGGTTTCTACTGCCAAGATCAAGGTTTGGTTAAAGGCAACTTACACTGTAAAAAAAATGGGGAGTGATTTTTACTTGAAAAAAAAAATGAGTACATTTTTTTTCACTCAGAAATTCAAGTAAATTTTACAAGAAGAGTTTTTGTGTAAATTCCATTTGTTTATTAAATTAACAAAAGTAACCTCAAGGGAAGTTAGCTTTCTTTTTTTTCCACATTGCTCACTTCGTACACAAGGTTGCTCAATGTGATTGAGGATTGAACAGACAACCTCCATATTTGGAGACGGCTGCTCTACACCGGAGCTATGGCTGTGCGACTTGGGTTCAGTATATTGCCGGTAACTCCAGAAGGAGGACAAAAAAAAAAAAAACGTGTGTCGCTTTGGAGGTAGTATTCCGAGGTTTGCACCTGACACTAATAATATACTAACGGACTGTTGCAGTGGCATGGCTCAGGTAGTGATGGGAAAATGAAGCTTCAAATTTGCTTCATGAAACAGTTGTTGTATTTTGGAGTCCTCTAGATGGCACTGTTGGTTGAAAAAAATGGCAAGTCAGTGTGCTTTCAGCCCAGAGTGCCATCTACAGGAGTCCAAAAATACTACAACTGGTTCATGAAGCAGATTTGAAGCTTCATTTACTAATCACTCGGCTCAGGCGTAGAGTAGCCATCTCCCAACTTCCTGCAATGAGCGGTGTATGAAATGTGTAAAGTAGCTTCAACCTTGGAGTGACTTTTTAAATGTAATGAACTTGTAAAAACTCTTCTTGTAAAAATTTACTTAGAATTTCTGAGTGACAAAACTTTACTAGGATTTTTCAAGTAAATATCACCCCGCATTTTTAAAAATTTTTTTTACAGTGCAGCCGTTACTTTTCTTTTTCATCTAAATGCAAAACAGTCTTATGTTTCATTTACGTGTTAATCAGGAACTTCTTCTGCACTTCTCTGCAAGCGAGGCTTTTACTGTCCAAGTGAATCAGCAACTCCACATCCCTGCCCAGCGGGCTCCTATGGAAATCTGACAGGCTTGATCGAAGCATGGCAGTGCTCTTTGTGTGAACCTGGAATGTACTGCCGAGGATCAGGTGCAAAGAGTCCACAGACTGACGCTTCAGCTGGAACATTCTTGCTATATGAGTCATAAAAGCAAACGCATTAATAATATATTTCCATGTTTTCTTCTGTAGGGAAGACTTTTCCCAGCGGCTCATGTGCTGCGGGGTTTGTTTGCGTTGGGGGTGCCTCTGAACCATCCCCAACGGACAACGTGACTGGTTTCTTGTGCCCTCCTGGTTTATTCTGCTCTGCTGGGACTTTGGTACCACAGCCATGCCCTAAAGGAACATTCAGGTTCATAATTTGCAGAGGACCGTATTCGCTTTCAATATTTGCAAGGCTTTCGGACTCATATTTAACATTCACTGCCATCAAAGGTTGAATGAATGGACTTTTTGACTTCTATATCCGTCAATGGGAGTGAATGAGTTTACAGCTGCCTCATAATTGTAATGAATTTCAGGTACAGCTGAATAAATTAGAATATCATGGAAAAGCTAATTCCAGTAATTTAATAGTGGCGGTTTTATTATTTTCCGCCACCATAAACTACAAACACAATAATGAACATTTAGCTGCACTCATTCTTTGTCAAACGCCTCAATCACTACCGAGCGTTTATTAGATAGCATCTAGTCTATTTTCAAACCCTGCATTAAGCCACATTTTGTGTTTTCTTCTCCCTGCTATATAATTTAACTTGAAAGTGAGCAGAGTGGGTTGATGGAGGAATCTCAGTGTCGTAGCTGCAGTCCGGGTTTCTTCTGCTCAGAGACGGGCCTCTCAGCAGTGTCTGGACCCTGCCTCGCTGGTAAGTCACAACAACAACAGCAACAAATTCTTTAATTAGATCAAGTACATTTCACATAGTATGATGCAGTGCTTAAGAAAGTGTTTGAAAAACATTTTTTTTGCCCCAGGGTTCTACTGTCTTGAAGGATCACAGACGGCTGCACCAATAACAAGTGCATCTGGAGGTGTTTGTCCAGCAGGCCACTTTTGTGCAGAAGGCAGCAATGCCCCCTCACCCTGTCCAGCTGGCTCATTCCGAAATGAGACGGGAGCAAAAGGCAAAGACGACTGCAAGCCTTGTTTTCCTGGTAATCACATAACTTGCTATGTTCGAAATGTCACTTTCCTGTACATTCATTTCCAACCGCCTCACATTCGTCTCTTAAAAGGCTTCTACCAGGATTTGTCGGGCCAGACCGAGTGTCGGCGCTGTCCTGCTGGCTTCCACTGTGAGACTCTCAGGCTAAGCTCAACCAGGGGGAGTTCTTCTGGTCTCTCCAGCCCTCTGCCCTGCCCTGCTGGTTTCTTCTGTCCTAGGGAGAGTCCAGATGGCCGGCCAGTTCCCTGCCCTAAAGGCACATATGGGCCCAGTCAGGGTCTCACCTCCGAAGGTAAACTTCAGTTTGAATGCAAGATGAGCGACAGCATTGGGAGACATCTCGAAATTAATTCATCAATCAGCAATTAGGGAATGATTTTTTTTCTCTAGTAATTAAAAATAAATAAAATAAATGATTAAATTAACTATATATATATATATATATATATATATATATATATATATATATATATATATATATATATATATATATATATATATATATATATATATGAAATTGTATATATTATTTTTTATTTTTATTATTATTTTTTTGTAATTATTTATTTATTTATTTATTTTTAACTCGGTGTAAAGTTGGAGGCCCAGATACAGGGGAGCAGGGAGTTGTTCAACACCAATTGTGCTTCATTTAAAGAAAATAAAAAGGCAACCCTTTATTTAACCCAACAGTGCCATCTAGAGGACTCAAAAATACAACAACTGTTTCATGAAGCAAATTTGCAGCTTCATTTTCCCATCACTACCGGCGTCCTGTCTGTTTTCCATCTCAGCTAGGTCCTGATCATTTGAATCAGGTGTGTTGCAGAAGGGTGAGATGGAAAACAGGCAGGACAATGGCCCTCGAGGAACAGGATTGAAGACCCTTGTCCTAGACCTGCGCCATGTTGTTGCTGTTTCAAGCTGTCAGTTGCTTGTCTTCACAGGTGAGTGCTTAGCCTGTCCCGCAGGTCACTTCTGTGAGTCTGAAGGTTTAGTGGAACCATCTGGATGGTGCCTGGATGGATTCCTTTGCCTGATAGGAGCCTCGCTTCCAAACCCCACCGACAACACGACTGGGTCTCTTTGTCCACCTGGCGGGTTTTGCCAACGGGGGTTTAAAGCGGGTACGGTCCACTGGGAAACTTTTGAGTTTCTTGTCATGGATGAGTCTTTACAAATGAATCCATCCCTCACATTGTGCTGTAGGTGACTGTTGGTCTGGTTTTTATTGCAACTGGGGCTCAAGCAAGGCTGATCAGACTGTGTGTCCGGCTGGTTTCTTCTGCCCTCGTGGAACACCAGCCCCCGTTCCCTGTCCTGCAGGAACTTTTAGCTCCGTTACAGGCAATTCGCACCTGAGCAACTGCACTGAATGTACCGCTGGATACTACTGTGAAGGTAGGAAACATGGTGGATTGTCCTTTTTTTTTTCTTTAATAAGATGAGACGCCTTTGAATTCTACCTGACTGAGAATTTTTTATTTATTTATTTTTTGGGGCATTAGTAGCGGGTCATCCAAAGTTAAGCACAATCCATTCGCATAAAAAAATAATGTAAAGTGTTAAATAAAAGATTATACAGTAAAAATTTCAATAAAGCCGCTCTTCTTCCGACCAGTTTGTCTTATCTTCCTACGCATTTGACCGTGGCAGTGTAAATGGTTCCAAATGAGGCCGCCTTATCTATCCAAAGCCTTGGACGTGAGCTGATGGAGTGTCGTCACGTCACATTGCATATGAGATATGATTTGCTGTGCTTTGTGTGGCTTCACTTGAAGGTACTGTGCAGCCCACACTGTGTCTTGCCGGCTATTACTGCCCGCCAGGAATGACGCAAGGAATGGGCTTACCCTGTCCAACTGGTACTGTTCAGAACCAGCTTGGAGCCTCAAGCCTTGCTGCTTGCCTTCCCTGCCCTGCTGGTAATTGTCTGGTTAATTGTACTTTTACAGTATCTGAGCAATCTAATCACCCCCCCCCCAAAAAAAGAAAATCTTTATTGATAAAATGTGATCTATTTTGATTGAACCAAATTCAGTGGTTCTTTTACATACCACTTTCATTTGTTCTGCGACCACGCTCGTAACTCAAAACGCTCGTATCTCAAATATATATATATATATATATATATATATATATATATATATATAACATCAATGTTAGCCAATAACATTTTTTTTTTTTTAGGAATGTCTTGTTCTCAGCCTGGTCTCTCGCGTCCCACCGGACTGTGTGAAGCTGGATATTATTGTCCCACTGGATCCACCAGCAAAAACTCTTCTGAATATCAGGTTATTGTTTTATTTTCTGTATATAATGTAACAAGATGATCTCATAAGTTATGTCTTTGCCCTCACTTTCAAAATAATTATTGATATTTACGTCACATTTAATTTAGGATGAAAATGTGTGCCCTCAGGAGAAAAAAAACCCCATATCTAATCTCTAGATATTATTTCCACCTTCCCCAATGATGACCCCTGCCCTTTTCATGTTCTTACCTTCCCTCCAATCACGCTATCAAAAATGTCAGATTTGTTTACGACACATGAACAAATGACACTATTTCTAGAAAATTGGATAGTTTTTTTTTTTTTTTTTTTTGTATTTGCACAGCCAAGTATGGAAATGTAATTATGGCTTTGGTCTGGCAAGAAATGTCAAATTTCGCTGGATTACTATTATAATCCATCCATCATCAGGCATTTTCAGGAAGTGACCCTGGCAGTGCATATTCTTCTAAATAAGCGCAGCCTTTCTGTGCGCCGCAGTACATCAAAACATGCTAAATTGCGTTTGCTCTTCTTCAGAGTGACTCCACCACAAGCCATCTTTGTCCTTCCGGCTACTATTGCCCCGCCGGAACAAAAAATCCAATTCCGTGCCCTGCAGGCTCTCTATCCATCTCTCGAGGTCTAAAGGCAGTTGAGGACTGTCCCCCTTGCCCTCCAGGACAGTTTTGCGAAAGACCTGCAAGTACGCAGCTCTCAGACGCTCTCCCGTGTCATGCCGGGTAAACATCTCTAAAAATGTTCTGTTTTCTGCCCACTTGCGGATGAATGGTGACTTGTTTTTTACCTTAATATGTAATTTAGGGAGAGTTTTCTGAGGTAAGCAAAGCAAAGTTCTGCATTGTTTTTACAGTTTCCAACAAATAATTTTGCTCCATGTTCTGTATTCATAAAGCAAACACGATTCAAAAAGCAAAGGTACCATAAATGGATGCTCTGATGTCTGTACAGGATTGTAACAAATTTGATGCGGGGTCAGATGGCCATATTATGAGATATGGACGTGTCTGTGTAGATTCTTAGTCGTCCAGATCATAGCAAACCGCAAACGGTGAATGGAGGCAACTGCACTTTTCTTGATTATTGAAGACGTATGACCTTTTTTTTTGCCCCCAAACAGCTTTTTGTTCCCCTCGTTAATGTCAGTGGTGAGTGTGTCCCCTGGGGGTGGTCACATGGGGGTTGTTGTTGTTGCTTGGTGGGGAAATGGCTTGTTAGTGGCCACTCTACTTAACAGCATCTTTGGCGAACATGTCAGGATGTGTTGTAAACTCAAAAAATGTACCCTCTTCATTCGTCATTTGTCAAGAACATCACGTTGCTGATATCACCTCACACAATTAGTATAGTATAAAACACAACCTCCGATGTCCTGTAAAGCGTTCAAACATAAAACACTAGCTTTCCTTAACATGCTAACAATTAGCTAGCTAGCATGACACGCTAACATAGCAGTCTAAATCGACACTCAGACTTCTAGTCAAAATGCTAATGATGAGTAAATGAAGCTTCAAATCTGCTTCATGAAGGACAAACAGTCACGGAGTTAGCCGTTAGCACGACATGCTAAGTAGCCTAAAAGTGTCAACTTGAATACTGACAGAAAAATGAAAAGTTTCACAAAATTACCTGGAAATGTAAATTGAAGCTAACCGCCGTGACAACCGTGCGCTCGTTAGCAGTTTCCGGAGTGCCTGCTCCTCTTTATTGTCCCTCTTCCAAACTCTACCGTCCCCAAATACTCCTTCATTTCCCATTTTTAATATGCACCATCTCTGCATCTCCAAACAGGTATGTGTGCCTTGGCGGCAGTCTTAGCGCCGCCCCGTCTGACGGTTCCCATGGCTCCCGCTGCCCCGCTGGCCACGGCTGTCCTGTCGGCTCAGCCAGAGCGCTGCCGTGCGAGCCTGGCACTTACAGCCCAGCTTCCGGAGCCGCCGAGTGCATTGCATGCCCCCGAGGAATGACGTGTTCCTCCTCAGCCACCTTGGAGCCTGCCATCTGCCCACTCGGTGAGCCGGAGTCGAGTGTGAGTTGGATCATTAAATATTGGCTCCTGCCAGGTAAATCATCTGGTTCTCGACTCTGTAGGTCACTATTGTCCTGTTGGAACAGCCCTGCCTCAACCTTGCCCTTTAGGGACTTTCAACAATCAGACAGGCGCGCACTCCCACTCTCTCTGCACAGTCTGTCCTCCTGGATTATACTGCAGCACATTTGGAGCTTCATCACCACAAGGTGCTTAATTTAGCTCTGTCCTATATTAGCAAAAACACACCCTACCTTTGTTCTATTCACGCAATCTGAAGAAATTGTACATGTAATTGGAGCAATAGGGTGCTTTATAATGTATGGCCTTTTGAAATGTGTCAAGGTTCTTGTTCACAAGGCTATTTCTGCCAAAGTGGAGCCTCGGGACCAACTCCACAAAACTCTGATTCTTTCCCCGAGAATGGACCTTGCCCTGTAGGTCACTATTGCCCGGCAGGGTGCCTCTCTCCAATTCCTTGCCCTCTTGGCAGTATCCGCAGCATGACTGGTAATCAAGAAGTTTCAACTGCATATTTGATGTTATCAGAGCTGGGCAGTCTTTCCCGGGGGCGTTTTTTTTGGGGCGAGGGGGTGGGGTGTGTCAAATTTGAAAAAAGGGTTCAATTAGTAAGCAAGGCTGCAGGTGGATTAGAGTCCATAGTAAGACCATAATAAGGTGAGCGGATTTGATTAGTATATTAGCCAGCTAATAATTGTTGATTGGAGTTGTGGTATATATTTCTTTTAACAGCGTCTGGGCCGACCATTTTTATGAATAAGGCTGGGCTAAATGAAGCTTCAAATCTGCTTCATGAACCAGTTGTAGTATTAATGGGCTCCTGTAGATGGCACTCTCGGATCAACATTGGGCTGAAAGCACACAAACTTGCCATTTTTAAACCAACAGTGCCATCTAGAGGACTCAAAAATACAATAACTGTTTTGTGAAGCACATTTGAAGCTTCATTTTCCCATCACTAGCAGCCGGAGGGCGGGGGACTAACCAGCAGAAAAGGGTCAGGTGCCCAGCTCTGGTTTTTATATTGATGTAAACAAAATGTGACTGTTTTTCATTTGCTTCAAATAACGTTTCTATGTTTTGATTTCTCTCCCGTAGGAGGTGTGGCACTGGAGAGTTGCTCTACTTGTCCTGCAGGTCACTACTGCTCTGCTGAGGGTCTCGCCAGCCCTTCTGGGCCCTGTGCTGCTGGTTTCTACTGCCCTTTTGACTTCTCTTCAACCACTCCGTATGCTTTCCTGTGCCCCAAGGTATGTCAACTCATGGCACCACAGTCTAACGTTAATTGTTGCTTTGCTGCGCAAAAGTACGGTGTTTCAGTTGGTTTCATTTCATTTTTTATCACATTTCTTGTCACGTCACCACATCAAAATGCTGCAAAAAAATATGATCATGTCTGAATTTACTTACAAATTTACGACCTGAAGTCGCAATTAGATTATTTTTTAAAATTGTTCAGCAACGACATAAAGTCAGCATTTTTAATTGTTTGCAATTATTTCACATTTTTGCTCAAAGACGTAGCTCATTTTTATTGCCAATCTTAAAGTGATCTCGGTTTACTGCTCACTAGTGATGGGGTAAATAAAGCTTCAAATCTGCTTCATGAACCGGTTGTAGTATTTTTGGACTCCTGTAGATGGCACTCAGCGCAAATTGTTTTCTTTTTTCTGGGGGGAGGTGTGTAACAGAAAATAATTGAGAAGCACTGCCATAGGAGAACTTGCCTACTTTATTATATTAATCCGGATCTTCGTTGCCATATTTCATTGTGATTTCGGCTCTGGAACGACATTTGTTAGTCTTGATAAGCAATCTATGCAGGAAGTGTAATTTTGTTATTGACTCTATTTTTATACAGTTTTGAATACCATTTGTACTTCTCCACAAGGGCCACTACTGCCCACAAGGTTCTCCCCGAGCCCTACCGTGTCCCAGCGGAGAGTACCAGCCAAATCCAGGCTCAGACAACTGCATCCCGTGTCGACCTGGCTACTTTTGTGAGGAGGCCATTGTCGGCGAGCCTCAAATCTGCCCACCGCATTCATTCTGCCCAGCAGGTAAACCAAAAGTCCTACTGTGCATAAATAATGTCGAATCCTAAAATCTAAATTGGAGTCAAGCTGGTAATTCCTGTGTCGTCATCCTCTGTGGCTCATTTCTTTTCAGGTACCATGGTGCCTCATCCGTGCCCGAATGGATCATACAGTGATCCAAACAAGGGAGGACTACAGGAAGCGCGGGAGTGTTTACCTTGTCCCCCAGGGAGGTTCTGCAGGTAAATAAGAAAAAATAAATAAATGCTTGTCCAGCTCATGCATGACAGCACTTTAGCATACCCCGGCAGTCAGCTGTGTGTGCGTGCACCTGACACACTTACGTCACACGCCCTCCTGTCAGGTGGCCCACGCTCGTTGGCAAGATATGAGAGCAGCAGATGCACTCTTTGCACGCATGCAAGGACATACCTGCTCAGAGGGAAATAATCATGCTTCTGCTTTGCCTATACTCGCTGCCAGCACCATGTGGGCGTACTAACACACACACGCACACACCCGCAGCCAATTCCACAGTTTAATATGCACACCTGTTATGAGTTGAGCAAGGGTGGTGAAAATAGTGAGGATTGAGAAAAAAAATAGTACATTGTTTGATTGATAGCGGTGCATAAGGGCTTTTAAAATGTTTCTGCACATGTGCAGTATTCCGTGCACACACTGTCACAGCGCATTCGTGTCTTGAGAGGTCAAATTATCTATTTTAATGCACCCAAAAATTACATTTACAATTATATGAAGTAAAATGATTAAAGGTTTTCAAGTTTGACTGCCATAAAAAAAATAAATACTCGCTTCCTTTAACGTTCCGAAGAAATCTCAATGCCCCACGACGTGAGTGATTTTTAAGACAGGCTGCCCATGTGATTCCTGCATGGTGATTATATATTGGTGACGCTTGATCAATACATGCCGTTTGTATTCCTTCCAACAGAGCCGGCAGGATACAAGGCATGTGTGCGGCAGGGTATCTTTGTGTTTCTGGGAGTGCCGATTTCACCCCTCAGGGATCATCACCCAACCTGACTCAGTGTCATTGTGGCGTGCAGTGTGCTGGACCATGTCCACCAGGTACGACTTCACTGCATAATAAAAAGAATAAGGCTTTGGTTTTGAAATTATGCAGACCCGGTTGCGATTAACGCCAAGTTTGAAGTAATGTCCTCTTTATTTTAGGCTTCTACTGTCCTGAGGGCACAGAAAAGGCTGTGATGTGTCCCGAAAACACCATCAGAAGTTACTCAGGCGGTGCCAGCGCACAGGACTGTTTAGCGTGTCCAAGTCGACACTGGTGCCAGCCGGGTATGTCGGCTCATTATCAGCCGCAAAACATGAATGCGCTTTAAATTGATAGCACTAAAAACTTTGAATCGTTTTAGCTGGAAACCATTGATCCCTCTAATTCTCATGCGTCTGAGCATTCACACGAACTCCCTGAGCATTCCTCGGACCACGGTGAGCAATATGAGACATGCCAAATCTGGATCAAACCTGTCCTATATTTGGAAATAGAGCAGGGGTGGGCAAACTTTTTGACTGTAACAAGGTTTATTCATTTAATTTTTTTTCAAATTCGGTGGGCCGGATTAAAACGTTTAACGGGCCACGTGTGGCCCCCGGGCCGTAGTTTGCCCACACCTCAAATAGAGCATATCAACGAATAGAGAATTGTGCCACAAATAAAAGAAGCCTGAGTTTGTAAAAACTGGCTAAGGCTTAAAGCCATTTATTTTGTTGTTGTGAATCGGCGAAAATTGACTTGTCCAGAATTCGACGCAAGTAAATGGGATATTTCTATAAATCATAATTGTTGATAAGTGGAGAATGACATGAGTGTTGCATTTCATCACAATATGTGATTATAAAAATGTTTGAAAATGTAAAATCAATTGAGTGAGACTCTTACCAATTACAGCAAAAGTGTTGGTATTCTTCATTTATTCAATAATAATTCTGAAGGGGGATTTTAAGAGAATGGGATAATTTTCGAAAATTTATACTTAAAAAAAAAAAAAAAAAAAAAAAAGATATACAAGCCGCACCAGGCTTTAAGGCGCAGCGTATTTTCTGATTTTCTCAACTATACGTTAACTTAAATACAAGGTGGACTATTTTTGACTAGGCTAACAATGGCGCGATCATTTTGTGTCTCGTGTCTCGTTGTAACATGTTGACAACATCTGTTTAAATCAAAGATCAAAGTTGAGCCTCGATTGAACTCAAAA
The DNA here is from genome assembly GCF_059441095.1 of Idiotropiscis lumnitzeri. NCBI lineage: Eukaryota > Metazoa > Chordata > Actinopteri > Syngnathiformes > Syngnathidae > Idiotropiscis > Idiotropiscis lumnitzeri. The sequence goes on along the minus strand of NC_142397.1, from coordinate 7,946,188 downwards.
GGAATAACAAGCCAAAAGCCAGCAGAGCGCTCCTTTTCGGGGAATTTTGACCAAGCCTTGGCTCTCCAAGGCAGTGCTTCCAAGTGATCAATGACATAATGAAATCAATTCCTCAACCCGGGTGCAAGGAACGTAACAAACGTGCAATGAAATTGTCTCCATCCATCATTATTCCATCCATCGAAAACCATTTACCCACCTCCTTCCTAAAGTTACCGCCTTGTGCTTGTTTACAGGAGAGCCAAGTCCTCGTCTGTGCCCCGCTGGTCATTATTGTAACGGTTTGCCTGAGGGTGACAGTAATGGATGGAGCGGGCCCAAGCCTTGTCCCGTGTACACCTATCGAGCCTCTCCGGGAGCGGCCAGTCAGGCCGACTGCCTTCCCTGCCCTCCCGGTTCCCACTGCAACAGCACAGGTGCCGCACAAAGCATCTCCGACAATGCGCCTCACTCTCCTCCTCGAAATGTTAATTAAAGTGGCGCCGGACTTATTCATAATATTAATTAAAGCAGCAAATGCAAAGTTGACACGTGCTCTCTCTTATAATGAGGTGTAAAATGTTGCACGGAGCTACGCCACAATATGCCTCGCTTCCGCTCGATATTACTCAAACACAATTCAAAGAAAAACATCCTTTCCGGGTGATATTAATTTCAGTTTGTATGCACGCTATTATCCTCCCGCCTGAGCCTGAGGCGGCGATAAGAGTGGAGGAGTTTTGATATGATTGAAGGCGCTGAATTTAAAACCCATGTGAGCTGAGGTGACGCAGAAAAACAGAAAAACTTTGTTTTAATGTGCCACTCGCACGCTAAAGATAAAAAAAAAAAAGCCATATGCTTGACTGATTGCGAACTCTTTTATTTTTTGATAACACAGCCTATTTCTCATAAACAACAATGAAAGAGATATATTCACAAGATGTCATGTCGACTTTCTGTCAGGGCTTGCCGATTATTCCAACACTCCTTGCCCACCTGGATTCTGGTGTCGTGGGTCTGGAGAGCCCATTTTCTGCCCAGCGGGCACAATGAGGATGTTTCCCGGTGCTGCTGAACCCAGTCAATGTGAGCCATGTGCTGGGGGGACCTATTGCCCGGACCCTCAAGCTACGGGGAAGCCCAATCTGGAGGGGATCCCATGCAGGGCCTCTTACGAATGCCCCATGGGTAAGTTTGTGCCAGTGTGCTTTCAGCCCAATGTTGATCAGAGAGTGCTATCTATAGGAGTCCAAAAATACTACAACTGGTTCATGAAGCAGATTTGAAGCTTCATTTACCCATCACAAGCTGTTGTCATCGGGAATAAGTGTGAATGTAGCCTAACATTTTTTTTTTCTTTTTGAAAGTACCCAAATAAAAGCCCAAAACTCCACCCCAGGGTTATATTAGTTGAGAATTTTTTATGATAGTTCTTATTTCATTTTGACTTTTGTTTTTCAAATTCAGTTTGAATTATTTTCAAATTGCTTCATTTTAGCTCAGTATTTATTCATTTTTATCTTTTTTGTGTCATAAAGAAAATTCAATGAAACTACCATTACCAAACTCAGTTTGACCTTCCCTTATTTTGTTCAGCCGAACAGGAATACGAAAATAAATGCATACAAATAAATTAAATAAACCCCAAAAGCTTTTGTACAGTATAAAATAAGCGACAATTTTCCCTACTGTAGTTTCAGTGAGTTTTCCTTTTTTAAAAGCGTTCAGCTTTTTATTATATTTCGTTAACAGAAATGTTTTAGTTTTTTTTTTTTCATTTTTTTGTTTTTTATTTAATTATTTAACTCATTTACTGCCATTGACGGCTAAAGACGTCAAAAATCTATTTTTTTTTTTTAATTTTTTTGTTTTTGATTTAATTATTTAACTCATTTGCATTAACTATTATAACACTCTTCCACACAGGCAGGCCTGATTCAAACTCAGAACTATGAGGCAGACATGTCAACCCCTAATCTACCTTCCTGCCCTCTATATCTTTATTTTTAAATCCTGGGCTTGAACCATAATTATGTTCTGAAGTAAATCATTTTTGCTCGCTCCTCAGGTTCAGCCTCAGAGAACTTGTGCAGAGCTGGCTCATACTGTGGACTGCAGACTGTTGAGCCTCAAATATGTCCAGCGGGTTATGTTTGTACAGCAGGGTCACGCGCCTTCCATCTCCCTGAACAACTGTGAGTGTGCTAACCTTTCAATATCCAAATAGACCCCATTTCTTGGCACAGGAAGCATTTTTGAAAAGGTGATTCGGATATGAGAGCCCTTCGTAACTCTCTTAACAGAATTGCCTCGACTCTGCAGGGGGAAGAATTTACTAAAACCTTTACAAATAACCTTGTTTCCCGCCCTCTGCAGCTGCCCGTTTCCCTTCTACTGCCCAGCCAACAGCTCTTCAATGAAGTCTTGCGATGGAGGCTCAAAGCCTGTCAACACCAGCGAGCTTAGAGGATCCAAAAAGTGCTGCTGCACTGTATGTGAGGGTGGCACCTATCGACCCGACCGATCAACTGTCTTACAATGCCTGACATGCCCTCCAGGATATTTTTGCCCACCAGGTGTGTACATCCATAAAAGGACATATTCAATGTCACAGTTGTTTGTTTATGGAAGAAAGAAAAAAAAATCAATTCATCCATCTTTACACAAGAGGCAGTGTTGGACTGGTTTTTATAATGCCATTTGGAAAAATTAGGATGGAAACTAGTGACGGGAAAATGAAGCTTCAAAGTTGCTTCATGAAACAGTTGTTGTATTTTTGAGTCCTCTAGATGGCACTGTTGCTTTAAAAAATGGCGAGTCAGTGTACTTTCAGCCCAATGTTGATCAGAGAGTGCCATCTACAGGAGTCCAAAAATACGACAACTGGTTCATGAAGCAGATTTGAAGCTTCATTTAGCTTCATCACTATGGCCAAACACTTAAAAGATTTAAGTGTGCCTTATGGTCATAAAAATGCAGTATTTAAAAAAAATCGGATTCACATAATAGAGCTGTGAAATTATTTTCATTCCATAGGTACAAATGACTACAAAAGCAACATTTGCCCTGAGGGTTATGTATGCCCGTCTGGATCCACACGGCCGACACCTTGCCTCCCTGGCTCCTTTGGCAACCGGACCAATGCTCAAACACTCACGGATTGTCACCCATGTCCGACTGACACCTTCAACCACCTACATGCTCAGAAGGCCTGCTTCCCTTGTGGCAGCTCCTCCTTTTCACCACCAGGTTTTTTTTATCGACTCATCCATGAAATGATGATCCGTATCACTGTAAACTCTTTTACAACACTGCAAAAAAAAAAAAAAAAAAAAAAGATGGCTTGCAAGATGGACCATACGGAGAAAATTATTTGGACTCTTACTATTACAACTTCAGGAATGAAAATGTAAGAAAGTACAGATTTGGTCCTCATTGCTTTGGGAGTTTGTCACTTCAGAAGATACAGAGAGACATTATTTGCCAATGTTTATTCAAGTTTATTCTTAAACGATTTGAACTCAGTCAAGTCTTTTAAGAACTTCCACTCAACTCGCACAAAATTGACATATAAAATGCAACATGTCCTATTGAGCTAAGGAATCATATTTCGGATGGAATAATTGTGTTTTGCCAAACATCTTTTATTAACTGACCTGCATCTTTATAAGGAATTGCCGAAAATAGTAAGTAAAACTTTTCCATTAGCGCCGCTGAGTTCATTCTTAAAGTGTTTGAACTCGGTCAACCTTGCTTTTAAGAACATTACTTTATCGCACTTGAATAGCCTCCCACTAAAAACTCCCACAAAATTGGAGTATAAAATGCAAAATTGAGCTAAAGAATCATATTTAGGTTGGATTCATTGCTTTAGCCAAACATATTGCAGGTCAATTAAAATTAATGAATCGACAGAGGGATTAATGGAAATAGTCACTAAAACCGTCTCTATTATTCTTTGTTATTTGACTGTGAAAAAAAACTGGCTTATAACAAAGTAAGGAAGTCTTTTTCCCATTTAATAGCTAACATACGTCTGTCTCCTTTCCCAATAAAGGCACTTGATAAAGAGCTGAGTGTCTCTCTGTGTAGGTTCTTCATCTTGTACCTGCACTGGCAAAAATCGCTCTTTTCAGCGCTCAGACGGTGCATGCTTATGCAGAACTGGCTTCGTCTTTTACAACCAGTTGGACTTCAAAAGCTCGACTTCTGATAGTGCGCTGGACTGCCAGCCTGAGGTCAGTAGAATTCCAAGTCCAGACACTGAAAGGAAGTCAAATTGGGATATTATATATTCACGTGTGTATTTTTTTAGTTGTATGTGAGGTGCGGTCCGGGGCAGGTTCGGCTCGCTGCATCCAGAGAGTGTGTATCACCGTCCTCATACTCCTGTAATGTAACATGTGGACCAAGTGGAGGAATTCTGGATGTCGAGATGGGCATGTGAATATCACTCATGCGTTTACATTTGCGTTTTAATTTCACTCCATCGATGTGGCATGAAAATGTTGCAAATTTCAATCACATGGGGTGATAGTGAGGTGTGTTGTTGCTTTATCCACCTTATCCTGTCTCCTCAGCTGCCACTGTCAGCGATACGTGTCGCCTGAGGAGTTGTGCGACACTTCCTGCCTCTCCAAATTGCCCCAACTCTCGGCCCATTTCTCTCCGGATGGACGTTTGCTCCTCAGCGTTAAGGAAAAAAACAGCACAGTCTGGGCCAAAGTAAAACTTTAAGCTATCCCTTGTGGGCATAACGTGATTACCAAGGACGGGATGATTGCAAATAAGTGCGTGTGTGTGTGTGTGTGTGTGTGTGTGTTTGTGTAAAAAAGATTATGCAAAAAGTGCTTAACTGATGTCCTTGAAACTTTTCGAAGCAAAGGTGGGTGGGTTCACATTTTTTTTTTCGTAGCACTTTCTGGAGGTTATCATCGATTTCTTTCACTCTTGTACAGAATTTGAGTGAAATCCTTTTCAGCATCCATTCATTTTCAAAAGTGCTTATCCTCCTTATGTAAGATAACACACAAAAACTAGCTAAGCTAGCTAGCTAGTTTTGACCGCCTCCAAGTTGTGTTACACTCTATTATTTATTGCCGGGTGTTATCTGTATCACTTGGGCACTAATGCAAGTAGACTGTAACAGTGAAAAGTGAAGATCCTCGCCAAAAGGGAATGGGTTGCTTAGCATTTATGGAATTATTCTAGGAAAAAAAAAAAAAAAACATTCTTCGAGCTTTTCTTGTGCTTTGTAGAGGTAAATAGTAAAAACTAATTTCCCGCTGCGGCCTTGGTGCTCGAGTTAGTTAATTACGTTCTGTATCGCAGTATAATGTTTTATTTTATGATGTGGACATTTTTGTTCGACGAAACTGTTGAATTTACCTTGAATTTATCCATTGGACTGTTTTTGTTTGTGGTTGTTCACGCTTTGAATAAATCATTGCAAACACTTCTGGCCAAATTACTCTCAATGAAAAGAATATTTTCCTCTAATTGGATTTTTATGCGCTTAAGCCGTCCTTGGTTTTACAATTTCTACAAGTGATAACTGATTTGTTTTCCATCATTTCATGATGTCGGTAGTCAGACTTTCAGTTGATGTTCTCATTGGCTCATTTCTTTGTTTTTTTTTTTTTTTGTTTTTTTCCCACAGACTTTAACGGATGTTTTAGGACCAGACCCCCATGCAAAGAATATTGGCAAAATCCATTTGGTTCAATTTGCCTCTCAAGGAGTGTTTGGTTGGATTCCCAAGCAAAGAGAAGACGTTGAAATGTTTCTTTCCGGTGATTTGACTTTCTCGTAACAATAAGCTTTTCTTAATGAAAAAAAATATATATTTTTTTTTTTTTAAATGAGAAAATGATTCAGAGGTGCACTTGGTTTATCTCATTAATAGACGTTTGGACTTCTATATGGAGAAAGAGGAGAAGTGCAAGAGCTCATGAGGAGGACTTGCCTGTCCTTCCTCGTATTCCAAACCCAGTTGCCTGTCTCTCCATTGGTGACATGCTAATTTTCCATCTAACCATTAACCACACAGGTACATAAACTACTTTCATTATTTTATTTATTTTTTTTTTGTGTTGACTGTACTACGTCATTCGCCACCAATTAGATCGCAGTCTCAGCCACTTCCCGTTCTATGACAAAGACCACTTGTTCAACAGTAACCCCAGCTGGGACTTTGGGGTCTTCAGACGTATGCAGACTCTCATCAAGCAGTCAAATCTGAATAACACGTGGTAAGGCACTGCGGGAGTAATTTCAAGTACAGTTTGTAATATTTGAGATGATTATTACATTTGCTCTCCTGTCAGGTTTGCTCATGCTTTTTCAGAAACGGGCAAATACGTCTTCCTGGACAGCGCTGTCCCAGATTGGAGTTTGGTGGTCGTGGTAAGTGAGGATGGGACAGAATGCGACCCCCGGGCCTCGGCCTTCCAGGCCATGACCCCGGCGCGGCTTGTCAGGTATGGAGTCATCAAGCAGAAGCAGCTAAACCTTTCACCGGATTGGGGAACAATCGCAGGTCAGTTTCGTGCTGTTTGTGCTGCATTTGTTTTCTAATCGGTATGTTGATATGCCACACTTGTGAGGTGGATGAATTATCTCGGCAAAGGAGAGGTGCTCACTATCAGATTCCGGCTGATTTGGGAACTAAATTTTTCATAGTATTCTAGAATATGTCCCAATTTATTTACACGATACAAATTTGTGATAGGCCGATTATTAGTAGTCATGGAGGCAGATAAGCGATATTTCAAGCCGATATTCAATGGTTGAAAAAAGCGAGAAATGCTGTCAACATTTTTTAAAATAAAATCTAAAACTTGACATAGTTTTAATGCCTTTAAGCTCGTTTTTATCAAACAACTTTAGTGATTTACATGTTAACGCTTTTTTTGATCTTAGAAAATAGAAAGATTTCTATGGCAAATAGTTTCTATTAGTTGTGAGTTGTAGTAGACAAAATTTCGACAAAGTCTCTTGTAGCGCGTGTGACTTGAGGTGAAAAAGCAAACAGGCAGCTTACTGCTTATTGGCTGCTACACACTGCACAGGGAACCAATCAGATAGTGCTGTGGGCTGGCCAATCTGCTTCTGCAGGCGGGGCCACCAGCACAGCTGAGAGAGTAAAATGTGCTGTAGTGAGCCAAAATAAACCAGCTTTTAATTTATCGACCTTGAAAGTGATTAAAAAGGCAGAGGCCGAAAATCGGCAAAACGCCAAATATCGGCCCGGCTGATAATTGGTCTATCTCTAATACAAACCAAGCTTTTTCCTACAACTACCAGTTTTGTATACAGCTCTTGTTGTTAGCCCTCTAACTGAGACGACTTGGACTGTGTTCAGGCCTCCTGAGTCTGCTCTTAGTGGTCGTTGTGGCTGTGACCACAACAGTTGTGGTTCTTTGGCCCAACAACGCCAAGCTGGTCTCCCAGTGGAGGACAAAACCCAGGTGGCGTAGCCTTGGAGACCCTCCGCGTCCTGTGGCGTGTCCATGCCGTGGAGACCGGTCCAGGTACGATTAGAAGCTATTTTAGAAGCAGGGTCATTAATCCAACCCCATCTTTGCTTCATGTAACCACGAGAAAAATACCCAAGAAAGACATTGTTTCCCTATTATTATGCCGATTTGTGTTTATGTCTCCCTCAGCTTATGCGGCTCTCCAGGCTGTAGAGGTGTCGGAGAGGGAGCTGAGGCTGAGGAGCCCTCTATCTCTAAAGGCGGTAAGATCACTTTTAAATGAGCGTAGGCAGAGCGTATTGTATGCTGAATTGGTAGCGTAATGGAGCTTGAAGATAAATTGGTGACAGATACTTTCATACAAACACCGCATTTGTAACAGTCTCAAAACAATGTGAAACATTATCCAATAAAAACACAATTTATGGTGTATGCGGTCCGTGCTAAATGGTATGTGAAATATGTCGACTTTGAATAATCTACTAATGCAATTTTACGGCCTTTTTTGGGGGGGGGGTTTGATGTCATGAAGATAACAGGAGTGTGCATATGTTTTCAAAGTGTGGCCAGAAACACCCGGGTTACCTCTTGTAGGTTATACAGACAGATTTAACTGTTATTTCATCCATTATCTGTACCGCTTCTCCTCACAAGGGTCGCATGGGGTGCTGGAGCCTATCCCAGCTATCTTCGGGTAGTAGGCGGGGGACACCCTAGACTGGTTGCCAGCCAATCGCAAGACACACTTAGACGATCAACCATCCGCGCTCACATTGACACCTAGGAGCAATTTAGAGTGTCCAATCAACCTGGCATGCATGTTCATGGAATGTGGGAGGAAACCGGAATACCCGTAGAAAACCCACGCAGGCACAGGGTGAACATGCAAACTCCACACAGGAAGGCCGGAGCCTGAATCGAACTTACGACCTCTGCACTGTGAGGCCATCGTACTAACCAGTCGCCCACCGTGCCGCCCTTAACAGTTATTATTTCATTATTTATTTAGATATTTATTTTGCAAAATTCCAAACTCCCTTCAATTCCAGACTCTCATCATAGCATGGCTAAAACACAAAATGTAATGAAGACTCCAAGACAGTAACAGTAGTGATGGATAAATGAAGCTTCAAATCTGCTTCATGAACCAGTTGTAGTATTATTGGACACCAGTAGATGGCACTCTCTGATCAACACTGGCATGAAAACACACTGACTCACCATTTTTTAAACCAACAGTGCCATCTAGAGGACTCAAAAATACAACAACTTTTTCACGAAGCAAATTTGAAGCTTCATTTTCCCATCACTAAGTACCAGTTCAGTTACCTGTTATTGACTATACATATGTGAAAGCTGCAGGTCTGCTCACTGCGCTCTTCTGTATTATTCATGCAGCTTGATAGCGCATTTTAGTGTCCACTGGCTACATTAAAAGTCCATAGAGCGTGACCAGGAAGCATTTAAGAGCTTTTCCCCCCTTTTTGATTGATGATAAAGAACATAACGGCCATTATCACTTTGAACTGTGGTAATATTTCTGTCTCTCTGTTACCTTGTGTGGTTTTAATGGCGGTCGTTAGCATTCATTACATGCACCGCCTTGTGCTGTCCAACGTGAGCGTTATTACGCAGGCACACATAAGGTGACTTTGAGTAAGCGATAAAATCTGTTCCCGTGCAGGAAATGTATCAGCGTGCTGTGATTTAGAGGAGTTCAACGTGAAGACGTTGTACGACAAACTGGAAGATCAAAACCTTCACGTGGCCTCGCAGCTGGCGCGGCATCGCAAAGATACGCAGGAGTTTTATCGGAATATGAATCAACAGGTTGACGCCCTACAGGTGAGACTATCTCATTACGCCTCTTGAAAAAAAACATTTACAATATATTGTTTGGTGTTCTCAAATGACAATTTGTGATTTTTGTTGAAGAATGTCTTGGAAAAAATGGATGTTAAAAATCTGAATCTCCTAAATCAACTGCTGGTATCTCAGAATGCTGCGAGGGATCAACCTTACAAGACTGTTAAAAAGATTAACGATGATGGTAAAAAAAAGAAATAAATTGCCAATCATGCACTCTTGAAGCATGAAAAATGTATTTGACTGTATTTTCGTGACTATTCTTTCTTCCTCATTTGTAATTTCACACTGTCACAATGTTAAAAAAAAAAATCCATCTTATTTATTCTTCATTTCAACACTAGCTTTTTTTTTTTTTTTTTTTTACCAGCGGGTGAATCCCCAGCATTACTGGAAGCTGTTCTCAAATCGGTGGAGGAACTCTTATGTAAGATGAACCAAGAGACTTGGCAGACCCAGGATCAGCCGTTTTTCTCACACAACCACAGCCAGCCTCCTGATGCCATGGAACGCGAACGGCAAGCTCAAACCAGGAACAACAAGACTACATTGGTATAACATTCCTTAGTTCAGTTTGTTACATATAACTTAATGACGGAGAAATTCATTTACAAAAAATGATTAATTACAAATCTTCATCTCTAGGCGTCATCTATACATTTGACCCAAACGGGAACACTTCCCCACCATGCAAGTAAGGCACAAACCTTCAAAGTAGTTCACTAGTTGACAATTAGAATCTCACTCCATGCATTTTGCATGCTAATTTGGTGTGGTTAACTCTACTCAGCTCGCATCACAAAAAGCAGCATAGTAAACAAAAGTAAACATAAAGCAAAAGAGAATTACGCTTGTGTATTTATAGAACTCAACAGGTTATGGCAAACATAAAGTGGGAAATGCCACAGATAAGTGAATAAATGGCATCTATTTGGCGGCGCGTCACAACACTTATATTTGAATGCAAACGGTGCGTATTTGAATGCAAACGGTGCGGCAACACATGTATACAGACAACATAACAATACTCACAGGCTTATATATATATATATATATATATATATATATATATATATATATATATATATATATATAACTAGTGATGGGTACATGAAGCTTCAAATCTGCTTCATGGACCACTTGTAGTATTTTTGGACTCCTGTAGATGGCACTCTCTGATCAACATTGGGCTGAAAGCACACTGACTCACCATTTTTTAAAGCAGCAGTGCCATCTAGAGGACTCAAAAATACAACAACCGTTTCATGAAGCAAATTTGAAGCTTCATTTTCCCATCATTACGCAGCTATATTCCCAATTTTCAACTTCATGCACCAATTTCAATCTTTTCAGAAATATCACGGCAGTTTTGTTTCTTTGTCATGCTTGTTTTCCTCCTTCTGTAATTTAGTCATTTGACATTTGTTTCTTTCTCTTAAGTCCATTCACAGCCGACTGGTCCTTGTCTCAATGATGTGGACTTATCCAAACTAGTCAGCATATCTCCCTTGTATAAAACCTTGCAAGAGATCCAGCAATCCCTCCAGAATCTCAACCCATCTGATCCCATTCCATCTTCCCCCAATGGTAAACAAACACTAAAAACATCCCACTGGTAAAAATCACAAAAACCAACCAACCCGTTTTCAAATCTCCAAAATAAACCATATTTCCACAGTGGTCTGTAATTCATCCCAAGAGATCCCCGAAGTGCAACTCATCCCAACCCTGCTGGACAGCCTCTCGCCTCAGCACGCCGCTGTTTTCCTATTTGGCTGCCGGGTGATGGAGCTGCTTGAGAAATGCCTCTTGTTCCCCTCCTCTGTCCTCCTCACGCTGGCCAAGTCGCTCCCGCAATTGTCACCGTGCTCCGATAAAAGCCTGCTGGCACATTGCGGGGGGGACTTTTATTTTGACCGCGGCCGTCAAGTTCTTTATCTGTCCGAGGCTAAGCTGGAGCACGTAGGACATTTTATCGCCACCATTCTTCAATCCATGGCTCACATCGCGTCAGGTGATCGTAAAGATAACGCTGCGCTGTTTGAAAATTCTGCCAATCATCTTCGGAAGCAATTTACCCACATTTTAAATGACTTGATTTTAAAACTCCGTGGTTCAGTTTCTGATGCCGTTTTTTTTTTTTTTTCTTAATCCAGGAAACAATGCCGAGAGTTTTATGCAGGCTCTCCATGATGCAATCTCAGCTTTGAGCCTCCAACTATTCAGCTTGTCTTTCAAACAAAGTGCAACAGAGGTGCGTTTTTGGCATTTCAACGCTGATATCCGTACGGCGTCATTTGATTGAATCTCTCTGGCCCCAGGGTGCACTAAGTGCGGAATTTATCAACATCAGAATTCCTAAAGAAGTTCGCGACTTCACTGAGCATCTATTTGATGAAAGGTGAGATGAAATAAATTTGAAAATAAATGTGTAGTCGAGTTTCCACAGTCGAGCTTTTTTCCCTTTCAGAGTGGAGAAATACAAGGATTCGATGTTAGAGCAGATCTTTGCAAATTTGTCACAAACTACAACTGAGGAGACGCAGACTGGTAAGCGCCTCCACGCAAAAGCAATTAAAAAAAAAAAAATCTATCTGTTCAAGGAATGCTTACCAACTATAAAAAATGGAATTACAAATCCTCTCGTCAAACTGCGGCCATTTTAATAGACAGTTTGAAATAACATTTTGACACATATCCAAAATATATATATTTTTTTTAATAATTTGACAAAAAAAAATACTTGGCTCGCTAAGCACGACCAACAATGACCTCATATGAGTATCATAATCCAAGGTAAAATGATGCAGTTTTAACATTAACACTGCAACAAAATATTTAAAATGAACTTTCAAATTTCAATAAAAAATCATTACTAAATGTATGTTTAAAAACAACAACAAAAGAGAAAGTTGGAATACTAACAAATAATTCTTAAATATTCAATGCATACAAAAATCATAATTCGGTGATACCACAAGAGGGTGCCCATTAGTGATGGGCAAATGAAGCTTCAATTTTGCTTCATGAACCAGTTGTAGTATTTTTAGGCTCCTGTAGATGGCACTCTCTGATCAACCTTGGGCTGACTTGCCATTTTTTAAAGCTTTATTTAAACCAACAGTGCCATCTAGAGGACTCAAAAATACAACAACTGTTTCATGAAGCAAATTTGAAGCTTCATTTGCCCATCACTAGTGCCCCTGTACCACCAGTGGTGCACAAACCGCACTTTGAGACTCACTCACTTCAAATGACCAATCACCAAAAAAAAAATGGTGCTGACTTCCTCCTTTAAGTCATTATTGATGGACTGATTTTGCTGATGCGGGCCCACTTGTCCTCTTCATCTGATTGAAATAGAATCTACAATCGCAACTTAATGAATAAACTGCAGCAATTAGGAGTTTCAAACAGGATGTTGACTTGGTAAAAGGGTTTCCATCAGCACAAAGTTGTCCTGCTGTTATTAGTCAAACAAACCAAGCATGTCCGCCTCCACGCCTCCGGGCTTCTGCAAGGCTCTCAGCAGGCGGCAGTGTCAACTTCTCAGCTGCTTTAATTTCAAAAAGGATACTTTAATTGTGCCCGCCGGGAAATTGCTTTGCAGTGCACTCACAGGGCAATTTATTAACGTCGCCTCCCACCAAGTGACACATACACACGCGCGCACACAGAGTCACTGATAAACATATGAAGACGTCCTATCCATATAGTTCATCGGGTGAAATCATTTGGTTCTTTGTTGGACTTTTTTTTGCACTGGACCATGAAACAATGTACAACTAATAGAAAGTGATACCAAACTGCCCTAACAAGCATACATGAAAGAAATTAATTAACGAGCATGGAGTGCAATATGGCGGATGTATTTTCCAGAACTAAAAAAAATGCCTTGGCTGTGTGGAAGCGCAAAAAGGGCATCAAAATGCTTCGAAATAAATCATTTCCTTAGAAAGGATTACTTTTACGCCCTCTTTACTGACTGAGCCTTTTCTGTTGCCGGTCCTTCCCTTTTGGAATGAGCATCCGTTAAATGTTACACAAACCTTAAAGTTGAAAGACACTTTTTTTTTTTTTTAATTCATTGTCTGCTGTATTTGTTTTAGTATTATTTTGACTGCATAATTGATTGGTTAATAATTATTAATTGATATTAATTTTCTTGCTTATTGTACAGTATAGTGCAATACAATGCAGTAATTATAAAATTATAAAAAATTATAAAAACTCCGTGTCACCCGAAGCACGATACTACTATGGCGCCCATTCTGCCACTGATTATAAAATCACAACAACAACAAAAAAAATAATGATACAAATTAAAAAATGGCGCATGTAAGATTGGACACTCGAATATCAGTGTATTGCTAATTAGTTCATTGCTAATTGCTAATTAGTTAATTTACTGCAGTTTAACATGGCATGTGGGATTAGTACAAAAGTTAATTACATTAATAGTAATAATAATTATACAAATTTATATAACATCATGTGATGCAAAGTATAAAGCAGTTTACGGGCTTTCGACAATTTTAATTTACACAACATCCAACTAGGATTAAAAACCTGACATCTCAAGTGAAAAAGGAAATATTATTAGGAAAAAACGTTAGCCTGTCACATGTAAATGATATCAACAAATAATCAAAGCGTACATTTGGCCAATATAAAATAGACACCATGTTAATTAAATTGTGTTAATCCCTACAAATTATTTTAAGACCGCCAGTTTTTGCAGCCGAGCGACATAAAAATAAAAATGTTAATTGATTTACTAATGAGCCATTGTTGATCAGAGATACCAATCAGCGAAGAGAACGACATGACTGGCCATTACTTTGCATTTCTTATTTTATCTTATGATTCATTTTATCGATTCCTCTTGAAACAAAAAAAAACCAACAAAAAAACGACCATGACTCCACCACTGGTGCGACCGCTTAAAGCCCCTCGGTCATCAGCCGTGCTTGGGCTCTCGTCATGACGAGAAGGACAGAAGAGCGAGGTGGAAAAAAAAAAGTAATCCCCCTGCGTAAGAGACCCATTCAAAGAAATAAACACAGCTGTGACCCCATTGGATGTTCAGCGGAGGAAACGACCCTGAAGTTCATGTTCATTGCTTGCTTCAGCCAAAAGCGTTCCGCTTTCATGAAAATGCTCCAATATCTTGCACGGAAGACAATTGGGTTCATGACATTAATTACATCAGGTTGTGGGAGTGAAACAAAAAAAATTCCCCTTGCACATATGCCATATTTAATCGTGGTTAAATGTAGTTTCCCCTACAACGGCGATTCTGTCCAACATTGACCACCAATCAGTGTCCAGCCTTCTCACATTACTTTTTGGGCGCCTATTTTTGCAGCTTTACCAGCATATGGGACACCAATGGAGGTATGTATATATATATATATATATATATATATATATAATCTTCACTCTCTAAGACCATTAAAAAGATCTCTGTGAAAGGCATCCTGTGTGGAAGAGGAGATGGATCGCATGAACGAAAGCTTCTTGGAACTCAGCAGGCAGCTGCAGATAAAACAGGAGGAAGACCTTTCTGTGGTAAGAAGCTGAATTGCACACTGTATGTATATCAGTGATATATATATAAAATACTACAGCTGGTTCATGAAGCAGATTTGAAGCTTCATTTACCCATTACTACCTGCATCTATTTGGGGGCTCATTTGGACAAATTCATTTGTTTGCCACGCACATCATCAATAAGACGCATTGTGTGCTGTGTCCTGCGGCAGAGGGCATCTTCGCCAATCCTCAGCCGTAATGAAACAATCCTGCTGGATTTGAAGAGACGCTACATATCTCAGCGGCTCGATGAACTGCAAATCACATTGGAGCGTATCGCGCAGCAGAAGCGAGGCGGCGTACCCTACGCCGGGACAAACACGTGCGGCAGCGCCGCTCAGCAGGCGCCGGCAGAGAGCTGTGCTGGCACGGAGCATTTGTGATTCCTCCTGCGGTAGTCCAGCTGGCCGTGGCCGAGGGCAACGGAGGTCTTGATCAGAGTGACCTTGAGAGTCGAATTTCAACGCAACACAGTTGAGTCCAGAGTTGAAACTTTTCACACGCAACTGGATTCACATACCACAGAGTCCGCACATGCTGCATCATACAAATCGTAGTTTCAAATAAACGCAACATAAAGACGTGATAGTCTTGTGATCCCAGATCAGTCTGTGGATGCACACTGACAAAATACTGTTTTATTATTTGAATTTCTTTCTAAGCATCTTGGCATTATACACTCCCCCGACCAACACATTTGTTACATCTGCTCAATTCGTTGCATGCACGCTGATAAGACCAAAACAAAATTAAATAAATCCTACTGATTAGGGCGGAATGATTTTGAGGAATAATAGAATTGCAATTATTTTATTTTTTTGCCTCAATTTAATATGCGATTATTATTTTTTTCCTCTTTCGATGTATTTTTTCAATAAACTCAAGTAATAAATTAATCTGTATTGCAATAAACAATAGAAGATTTTATAGGTTACTGTTACGCCCCAAAAAATTTACTGTGAGTTGATACAAATGATGGTTTTTCCACTCCAACCGAAGTTGTTAACGTTAGTGATGGGAAAATGAAGCGTCAAATCTGCTTCATGAAACAGTTGCTATATTTTTAAGTCCTCTAGATGGCACTGTTGGTTTAAATAAAGGTTAAAAAAAATGTCAAGTCAGCGTGCTTTCAGCCCAATGTTGATAAGAGAGCGCCATCTTACAGGAGTCCAAAAATACTACAACTGGTTCACGAAGCAGATTTGAAGCTTCATTTACCCATCACTAGTTAACACTTTGACTTCCGCCAGTTAAATGTGGTGGATTGTAAACTTACTGTACGTCAGTAAACAGATTGCAACAACAACAAAAAAAAAAACCTGTCTTCATCACTTCAACTTTTCATGTTTCATGAAACAATGATGCCGCGTAAACATGCACTTTCGAAGCAGCGAACACATTTCGACACAGCATTGCCACTGCCACCTCACGTTCGCAATGTTCAAATCGTTGAGATCGACTTATTAGACGGGCTGTTTATTACCACACCATAATTAAGACAATAAACTTCATCCGAAAGGACACAAATGAAGCCCTGTGCCTGTGTCGTTCATGTATAATTAATAATCCCTTCTCGTTGTTGGTGGGAGCCCTCATTGGCACCAAGTCGTTATCCACGCGCGTAGCGTCTATTTTCCCATCCTGGGATGGCTTCTCATAATAGAACAAAGGTGTCTATGTGCCAAATCACAAGGTCAGACAGAGCGAGTCTTCACTTGCTATCAGTGGATGTTTGCTGCTTGCTGCCAAATCTCCCCTGAGTGGAAACATGTGAAGTTGTGTGTGTGTGTGTGTGCGTGCGCGTGTGTGTATGTGTGCCTTATCAATCAGATTAGTTGCAGTGTGCCACTGAGGCGTTTGCATCAGCATTGCATCACACATCCACACTTCACTGGACTGGAGTTTAGTGTTGCGTGGAAAGCGTTTGTTGTACAGTACGAAAGAAATTATGCTTGCTCTATTTATTTGGGCACACACTAAAGCTATTTTTAGATGCTAGAGCTCATGCGGGAGTAATTGTATGGACACATGAAGCATGTACAGAAATAGTCTTTTGTTACAAGACAAATCACATTTATTTTTATGGCCCTTAATCACATAAAAGTCTTAAAGGGATTTGCATGCCTGTGGTTGACGGTGTTATGTTTTTGTATTTATTAAATGGGGGGAAAATAAATATAATATTACAAAAATATAGTACTTAACAGGGTTTTTTATTTTTAATTTTGTGGGTCATTTTATTTCCGTGTACTGCAAGGATTTGAAATGTGCATAATTGTCATCAACTAAAAAGTGTAAATTTGAGAAAAATTCCTGATTCTCAGGCTGGATAGTCTTTAAAATCCTTCTTGAGGATTATTATCTTACAAGTGCTTTTATTGTAATTGCTAATAATTTTCAGCAACATTTTGTCGCTTTCCTGTGAAAAACATTTAAGTCCCAATTTTGCAATTTGAAAAAAAAATAATCACATGAATGGGATGTCTGTAACGCAGAAATCACATTTAGGTAAGCAAATTTTGAAAAATGGGGAAAAAAAACCTTAGTAATTTTAACGTCCACAAGCTGATTCTTGATTGGTTGTTATTTGAGCCTTCAACGCGTGATGGCTTTTTCCGTTGGCAGCTGGTGGCAAAATGCGTTTTTAAAAGTGTTAATTGTACATGAAAAAAAATTAAGTTCATTCTCGAAAAAAATATGAACTTTTTACATTTTTTAAGAAGAGTCATTTCAGCTCAGGCGTGGGCAAACTACGGTCCGGGGGCCACATGTGGCCCGTTAAACGATTTAATCCGGCCCGGTGAATTTGAAAAAAATTAAATGAATACACCTTCCTAATGTTTTATTTTTTTTTCTGATGAATTTTACATGAAAAAGAATTAAAACTTTTTTTTTTTTATAGCATGAACCCAAATTACAAACTGTGTATTACTGATCAGTACTGATGTTGGTGCACCAGCCTGGACACCTCTCATGTTGCGTTAGTGCTCGAGAAATCGAAATGGCTTCAATGTGCTTGCTGGCCTCATGATGACTAAAGCCCTTGAATGCTTTCTCGTCAAATCTGTACTTTACAATTCACATTCTCAGTTGCGCAGGAGATTTAAATGCCAATCTCCATCTGACATGTTCCATCCATGGCAGTGTGCTGTCGTCATGTCATAATCTTGAAATCCTGCCAAATCTCTGGAAATCTGCTCCCTGCGATGCATTGTGTGCATACACACTCGAACCCACCTTGTCAGTTAATCTTTTATTATAATTTCAAATCTCACATTATAACATTTGTTAAGCAAGTTTGACAAAAAAACTGTCCTGCTTCCATCTCGGTATACTTACCGAGCGCTGGGCGACATTCCTCCGGTCACCATGGCGCCGCATCACTGTTGCTATGGTTTCCTTATCTGCCGGATATGTCTCAAAGCAGGCCTGCCTTATTTGAGACGCTACTCAGATTCTCCAGCGTACTGCTGATTTTGCTGATTTCACCCGAGAGTGGTTACTCCTCACTTCAAGATGAGGGCTAAAAATAGAAACATCCCTTCCCAATATTTGTCTCCTGATGTGTTTCTAATCCTCCCAGCATTTCACACCATTTTCTGACAGATTCAACAATGCACCGTGAGCCTGTTGGGGCTTCTGAAAATGTTGCCCTGTCGCTTCATCTTCCCCCTCTCTGTGTTCTGTCACACACTTGACAGATTATCACATTAAATGTCCCTTTAATCCACATCTGCTGTCTCGGAGTCATCGAGGATAAAAGGAATACTGTACTGTTGTACAAAAGCATCCAATAGTCATTGATTCGTCCATTTCTAGTGCGTTTTCTCCCGTTTACGGTCACGTTCGGTTGTCAACAAGGTCTACAAAAAGTTAAGGATTGCTGGAGCAAATCTGCACAAAAAAAAAACAAAACAAATCTTATAGAAAAGTTTACTTGAATCATATTAAATCACCCATCCATCAATTATCCGAGCCATTTAGTGTCATGTGTCATTATCCACACCGCTTATCCTTTATAGGGTCACGGGAGGGTGCTGGAGCCTATCCCAGCTGACTACAGGCGAAAGGCGCACTACACCCTGAACAGGTCGCCAGCCAGTCGCAGGGCAGACATAGACACCATCACTGAGTAGGAACTGAACCCACGCTGCCCGCACACAACTCGGGCGAGTGTACCACTACACCATCAGTGACTCTCGAGCCATTTAGTAAAAAAAAAAAATAAAAAAAAGTTTTTTTGTTTAAGAGCCTTTAAAATTGTACCGATTTGGGTACAAATGTTGGTTTGTCCACTTATAGGACCTCAGTGTTTCGATATTCTGTTCCATAGTCATGATGTCTAAGTGATTGATGAGGTCATCATTGGCACTTTAGAGGTATCGTCATGCTTGATCGTCAACAGAAAACGTCACTTTAATGCTCAGTTTTATTCACATTTTTAACAATGCGACCATTAGATGTGATATATTTTGTGAAACGTACTCCACCCTGCTGGTGTGTAATGATGGAGGGCTGAAAGTGCAAAATTAAATAAATAAATATACTATGAAATGGTTTATTAAAATTGTCAATAATTAATGGTTTAACTCATTCATTAATTATGAAATTAAATGAATCAGATAAATGAATAAATGCACCATTAAATAATTAAATAAAAGTGTCATTAAATTTCATGCATTAATTAAATATGGAATTAAATAAATCAATGTGTCATTAATTAATTAAATTACCAATGATGGTATGTAAAAAAAAAAAAAAACGTCAGCTCGATTAACTTTGGGCGAGTTTGACCGATAAAAAAAATTCATGAAACACTACAACACGGCACCATGAAATAGTTAATTAAATGCAGAAATAATTATGTATATATATATATATATATATATGTTATTATTTTTTTTTACATATAATTATCGATATCAATGACAATTGTATTTCATCATTTAATGGTGCCTTTATTTATCTGATTTAATTCCAGATTTAATGAACGAGTGAAACAATTAGATAATTGATGGCAATCTTCATTAAACATTCCATGGCACATTTATTTATTCAATTTTGGCACTTTCAGTCCTCCATATGTAAGCGTTCTGTCTGCTCGTAAACAGCGGAGTTCAAAAAGGCAACAATGTTATTAGTGGAGGTGGGAGTCTTTGCGCATGCGCATCACTGCCATTAAGCGCCTATTGGAAAAACAAAAGGGAGTGGGAAAGAGAGCGAGAGAGAGAGAGACAGGCAAATTCACAATTCACCCTTTAATGGCGATAGTACACTTTAAACGACTTCAAGCATCGTTATTTTTCATCGAAGGCTGACAAGAGAGAAGTGGCGTCGTTATTTTTTTTTGTTGAGTGGAATACAAATCTCAGAAAGGATCCACAGGTCCTTCGCTTTCCATCCCACCATCATCTCGTCGCTGTTTGTTTTTAGGGACGATGTCGACCGAATGAGCGTTTCAGGTGAGCGTATTTCTACTAATTATGTCGGCGAGAGGAGGAAAATGATAAAGTAAGTTATATATATATATATAGTGAGAGAGAGAGAAAGTCGAGATAAATCGAAGTCCCAGCCTCGCTTCCAAATCACGTTTATTTATTTATTCATTGTTTGTAGTTCCTTCCAGCAAGTGGAACGTTTGGATTGACAATCTCGAGGGCGGAAGTCAGTTGATCCCGCACCTTCGCGGGCGCTGTCTTTGGTTTTGACGTCCCCCCCTTCCCATGGGAACTGTGAACTCCTGACCTCATTGACGTTCTACACACCACACTCCTGCCCTCCCCAAAAACAAAAAGAACCTGCAGCAGCTACAGAGAGCTAAATATGCAAACTCCAGCCAGCCGTCATCTACAAACTGTGGTCATTTTGGTTTGTTTGGGTAAGTAAAAAAAAAAATAAAAAATCTATCCCGTGTCCACACAGTGACACACTGTGTTGAACCTGTGTCACTGACCACTGACATCTGCAGGCAACTCACTTTAGAGCTGGGGTGGGCAGACTTTTTGATTGGCGTGCCACAATGGGTTCTAAAATTTGACAGAGCCGTACCAGGAGTGTTTTGGTAATCTCACCTCATCTGAGAAAAAAAAAATAAATTTAATTTTAAATGAAAGTGAACAAAAGCATTACAACAATGTAAATGTCTTTGGAAAACCACAGTATTTAGAAAATAAAATATTAACAAGGTTTATTCATTTAATTTTTTTCAAATTCGGCGGGCCGTATTAAAACGTTTAACGGGCTGCATATGGCCCCCGGGCCGTAGTTTGCCCACACCTGCTTTAGAGCCTGAACTTACTGATTTGATGAGGTTGTGTACGCAATATCATTAAAGCGTGAACATGTATCATAATGTGAAAATTATGTGAATGAGGACGCTCGTATGCTTTGTCTTTACAAATTTTTATTCCAAAATAATAAGTTGTTTATTGTTTTGGATTTCAGTCTGTTGCGTTATTGGTTGAGCAGACACCGAAAGCATTCCAAATACCATCAACTAACCCGATGATGGAGGCTTGGGTTATTACAGTAAATGAAATAACTGAAAGAAAACCTAACATTTTCATCAACAAAATAAAACAAGAACCCGAATGTTTTGTTTGTAAAATTAGTTTTAGTATTAGTTTTTCATTTACATATATTTCTCATCTGCACTGCAACATAAAATGTTAAACAAAAATGAAGGAAAGTAACAAAGATATTTACAAAAAAAAGCTACATGAAAAACTGCATTATCTTACCTCCACCCTTTATGTGAAAATATGCAGTGTAAAATGTATTTGTAACTACAATTTAATTATAATAAATGAGTTCAAATCAACCTTTGTTTATTCAGAGATTGTGAGACCAAGCTTTAAACCAATCCCATTCAAATTCTCAAAGTCTCATTTACCACTTTCTACGCTGCTTTGCTCTCGTTCCCTACGCTGCATGAGAAATGATGGAATCAGTGTTGTCACGGTCTGCCTTTGGGGGGTCTTTGGGTTATATAAGAAAAAGTGTACCCTGTCACACTAGAAACATCCATGTGGCCAACACGCAGAGGTAGCTGCTGCCACGCTTCACTATAGAACACATTTGTTTGTTTTCTTCTTCTCCTGCACCTCGTACTCAATTGTCCTCTTCCCCTTAAAGCAAATACTAATGGGCAGAGGCCATGATGAGTGCTTACTGGCCTGGGTGAGCTTGGATTTGTGATCAAGTACTGAGAGTCAAGGCCTTTCCCGGTGCTCACAGAGCTGTAAAATTGAGCGGACGTCACTTTAATGCTTACTGAGCTCTGCCATTTGCTCCAAATTGGATTCAGTGTAGACTGAAGGGCTGCAATAATCAATCATAGGCCAGACTGGACCTGTATGTTCTGTTATTTTATTAATAAGTAATGAAAACAAAAAAAAGGGTGTCATTTTTCTTTTAGTTTTATTTCTATAGTAAACTATGTTATCTGTTCTCTAAGGCAGAGGTTCCCCAACCACCGGGATGCGGGCCACTTTGAGCCGGGCTACATAGATAAAAGAAAAAGAAACTTGCTGTACTTCTGGTTTATTTGTTATTTGTGGCTAACCAATTATTTTTAAAAGTTAATGGCTTCTCTCCGTCACATTTTGAGGTGAAACAGTCCTCAAATTAATGATAAAGGATTTTTTTTCAAGTCTATTGTCTCGACACCGTCATTTTAGACAGACATGTCAAGTAAGCGGCAAACATACTCAACGAACACGTAGCAATGGCTAATTTCAAAATAAAAGCGTAACAAATAATGCATTGAATCATTGACGCTAGTGTAATAGCCTCTGCACACTTTTACTTTGAAGTTGGCCCTCGTGGTGGCGTGACGGCTACCTTGACTTCCGTTATTGATGTTTTGGCTTGCTTTATCGCAGTTTTAATTGACATTACATAGTTGCCACCAAAACCAACACAACGCTATCCTGAAATCAAATTTTGTTGCTAATTTATGGCGCTAACAAACCGCTAGTTAAGTCATTGTATGATAACTCGACACAAGTCTCCGGTGTTAGCGGCTACTACTGGCTAGCAGCTATCTGTTAGCATTAGCAACTAGTGCCAGCTACACCGGTTGCTGATCCGCAAAGGTTATGGACTTGTTTGAACCGGTCCACGGCGGGAAAAAGATTTATTTATATTGGTACTAATCACCTCAAAACAATTGGTGTATTACTGTACACCAATTGTTTTGAGGTGATTAGTATCCATTTTTTTAATTAACTCTTGTTTATATATATAATTATTAATTTCTTAAATGTCATTTAATATTTTAAAGTCTATTTCATGATAATTTGCTTTTGCTTGCATCTTTAATTTGTGCAGCACCTGTGATATGCTTTGAAAAATTCAGTTGACCTGGTTTGAAACACGGCTGCATTAGACTTATTGCTACATAAAAAGGTATCATGTTTTGCTATTGAAATAGAACAATGTAGACAATTGAGACCATTTGAATGCGCTCCGTTTCTCCTTAATGCGTTGTTGAGGTATTGGATAATGACACTTTTATTGGCAGATAAAATATCTCGGGAGAAAATAATAATAATTGAATTGAATTTTTTTTTTATCTGGTTTGCGCAATACTAGCAACATTCCATAACGTCCCTCGCTCCTTCAAACTACAAGCTGTATTTTTCACACGATTGTTGAGTTGTAAATTCATTTTCTGTTTCCTTTCCCGTGCTGCCTTATTAGCAGCTTGGGTAATCATGTCCTCTTTTTCCTATTCTAGTGCATCTGAGCCAGCCGGTATGCGTGGACGTCCCTTCGGGAACGGAGGCGGTTCTGGGAAAGATGATGAAATTGACGTGCATCTCTTGTATGAAACGCGAGGAGGTCAAAGCCAAGACCCATGTGGACTGGTATTACATGACCAAGGTGGAGCAAGGCGTCACACCTGATAGAACCCTCGTAAGCTGCTCCCCTAGTACTTTATTTGTTTTTATTTTTTTTACTGAATTGATGATGGTCATAAAACTAGAGCATCTTACCTTTTTGGCTCTACTAGATATACACGTACGAGGGGGACTTTCCGATGGAGGTAGATGGACCGTTCAAGGGCCGCCTGGTGTGGAACGGCAGCCAGGACCTGCAAGATCTCTCCATCAGCATCGTGAACGTCACCTACAACGACAGCGGTGTCTACGAGTGCCACGTGCTTCGCGAGTTCGAGTTTGACTACTTCACTCCGTCAGCTTACATCTTGAAGAACATCACGCTAAAAGTGAAAGAAGAAGGTGTGTTTCATTGCTCAACACTTTCATCAAACATGTCATTGCACGGGATCAGATTAGTGGCTTGATTTTAATATGGCATTTAGATCATAGATTTGTGTTTCCGGCCTCTTTCATGTGTCAGCAGTCTTGAGAAATGCGCTACTCATTCTCAATTGTTTGGGATGTAGCTGATTAAGTCATCGTGATGCAATTGAATGCCACTGCCAACTCTTGTGCCGTGTGCGGCAGGGTTATAGTAGTTTAACATTTTTCATTCATTTGGGTTTTACTTCATTTTATTTTGTTTCACTTTTGTTTTTTTGTTTTTTTTAAATATAGTTTTAGAGCAAGCTTGTTGGATTTTATAATTTCTTTTTTAATTTTGGGAAAAGGCTTCAGTTTAGATTAGTGTTTATTAGTTTTAGTGTTAGTTTTAGTTTTTTTGTTGTTGGATAGTTTTGCTAAATATGGAGTATTTGTTGAGTGCAAGTTAAAAAAAAAAAGGCAAATATTCGGGTCAAATCTCAGGTTTCTGAAACATTTGTGACGGCCTGTTCACATGCGTGAGCGGATAGTTACTCGCTAACTGTGTCATTTCTCTTAAGCCCTCCAAAATTTCTCAGCAATACATAAATCTGTTAACGATGAAATTACAACTGATTAGCTCTCGCCTTCATGCTTCTTCTACCGCTTGGTTGGGGTAACAGTAAATGCATACTGTAGCTAAATCTTACTCTGTCCTTAATGTGCAACCTATTTTTCTATCGCTTGCCTTTTTTTTTTCTTAATTCCGCCAAATCCAATCACCCAAAAGCCAAACGAATCATGTGATCATCACAAATCTGTATTTTATGAGCAGTGCGCGCCCCTCGTGTTGTACACTTTGCTCATGCGTCATATTACATCTCACAATATTTCAACTTGATTGCTTCAAGGAGCGTTCCTGTGAAGTTCTAACGCGACTATCGCTCCTTCCCTCCTCATCCTGTTGAGATGACGTCGACAACTGAAGGATTAATTGTGTTTTGTTTTGTCTTGTCTGCCCTTTGTCTGCTTTCTTTTCAAGAGGGGGTAATGTATTCTGCTTCCTGCATCTTGGACTTACATTTGAATGCTTCCATGACACCAGACGTTTACAATACATACATTTGGTACACCTGCACAACCAAATAAGAGCCAATGTGAAGAGTGTATCTCAAGTTAGTTTCATCTCTCCGAACTGAACGTTTCTATCTGTGCATTATTTTTTTTTTTCAAAGCAGAATTTATTAGACGACTTTTGCCTTGGATCTCATTTGCTTGTGCACTGGTACCTAAAAATGTTTCAAGCAGCTCCCATTGCTTACGTTTAGTATGTCCTGTTATTAATGACTCGTTGCATAACAATAGAGGCAAATGTGTTTGTTGTGCCCACACAGATCTACGTCTTTTTATGCCTGTTAGAGTTTTTTTTGTTTTTTTTTGTTTTATCCCTTCATATCCCACTTCTGTGCTATCAAATGTCACAAAGAATCCCTCCATGTTCTGTACATGATACTGGGGTATTATATTCCAGTAATGATGTTCATTGTTGTCAAATGGATTATACACTGCAAATGTGTGCGCGCGTGTTTGTGTGAGTGTGTACTTTGCCACGTGAGGGATTATGTTACAATAATAGGCTCTATTTGCCAAGGCTGCAGATTCGCTTCACGCTCTGGAATTTGGCACCTGGTATTCACTGACATCCTTATTCACCGTGGCGATCTTAAATATCAATATGATGATGATTTAATGAGACAAATCAAAGCAGTTGTGTGTGTGTGTGGGGGGGGTGTTTTAGAATGGGGCTCATCACTGAGTCATTTATGAAGTTTAAAAACCTTACCCATGCCTGAAAGCCTCCGTGATTGTACACGATTCATCTTATTTCACTATTTAAAGGCTAACAGGCGGAGTTTTTTTGTGTGTGTGTGTATTGGAGTGATTTTCACCAGGACAATAATCAAACGTTTTGGCCCTTGCACACAACAAATGAAAATCATGAAAAATCTCCACAAGTTAACCTTTCACTTCACATGATGTGATACAAGACATGTTTAAAAAAATCTGCTCTGATTTTAATTAACCTTGTTTCACATATTTTGGATCGAACAAAAGAACCAATCTATTTAAAGGCAGAGTTTGTCATACATCTCTTGTATTAATTTTCATTACATTGTGCGGGCATACCTAATAAATTATCCAATGAATGAAGTCCATATATTATTGAAAACATGATGTCATGCTCCGATGCACCTCATAAGCATCTAAATTCATCCTATTAATCGTAAAAGGGCGTTTATTTTCTGATGCCTGATTGTTTATTGTGGGTTGCACACATCCTCCTTAAATCTGTGAATCGCTTTAGTCACGACACAGAAGAACCGAAAGGTACTGAATAAAACATGTTTGTGCTCTCGCAGCCAGTCCGGACACCGCGGCCCTCTACTCGGAGATCATGATGTACTTGCTGCTGGTCTTCTTGACCTTCTGGCTGTTGATCGAGATGGTTTACTGCTACCGCAAGATCTCCCAGTCTGACGAGCTGGTGCAGGACACGGGGTGAGTGTCTTTGGGATGAATGGCAAGCAGGGAGTGGGAGGGGAGCGATAAATTAGGGTTGAATTTAAATGTTGAGTCATGGAAAGGTTTTAGTGGAGAAGATAATGGTTTGAAAGTAATCCTTATTTACGCAGTGTTAATTGTGAACCATGTTTTTCCTGGCTTATTTAAATCCTCTTTCCTCGTTGGAATGAATGGAAATGACAAAAAAGAAAAATACCACTGGACAGGCGATCCTTGGGTCATGAACATGTTCCGTTCTTGTGCTGGTGACGTAACCCAAATTTCCGCATAAATCAGAATTAATATCCGCTAAACCCAAAGTGACCCGCATGTGCATCAGAAGAGACGACGTCACGACGACGGAAGTAAATGTCGTCCAGCGTGTATGAAACACGGATGTATCTTTTTAATGATCTCATATTGACTGAGGAGCGATACGGGTGGAGGTAGCAATACATTTCTTTCGGGTAAACGGGCAACACTTTTTGACCTAATTTCATGTATACGTCACTAAAGATGATCTCACGTCCTCGTGCAGATTCATGCACCTCCCAAGCAAGAAATCGGAATTAAGTCGTTCAGAATTTTTCTTTAAAAAAAAAAAAATCAGATTAAGGGCAAAAAAAATCCGATGTGGGTCGCATTTGCCTGCAATATACTTGAAATACACTATTTTCTGATATCAAAAGGGATCCACTGTTAGCGACTGCGGCTCTGGAATGGGTTGGTTGTATCCCACAAGACCTTTATATTGCAACAATAATAACTCTGGCAGGTGTTGTCGGCGTTGCCTGACTTTCTGTAGATTGCATCAGTCATTTCAAACACTTAGAAAGTGAGGAACTTTCAAGCAATCAAAGAGACGGGCGAGAACAGGACAGATCTGAGGAGAAAGCAGCCAGACAGATGGACAGAGAAGTAATGGAGTCCGCGCTGCATGTGTTTGTAACCCTCATGTAACAGTAACCAGTCCTTTCACAAAACGCGTCTGACAGCGGCGTATAAATCTCGACTGAATGTTTCCTTCTTTTTTTTCCCCCTCTGAAACGCCGTCTTACCGATGCGGCTCCGCCAGAGACCGAGCGTTTGCGTCACCTTGTCAGCGCCGACAAAGACTCAAAGGCACCTGTGTAGTCAGTCCCCGTTGGATGGCTATTGTGTCGACGGAGGGCCTCGTCCATCCAGACTGACATAAACAGGCAATATAAGCGAGCGACGGAACAATCGCGGCGCACAGACGTGACCCTCTCTGTGTTTTTGTTGACAATTACGGCTTTTGTCAGACGCTTGCTTGGACGCAACAGACAATTTACTGCACAATGCATGTCCTGTTTCTACCATTGTGATGATGATATAAAGGATGACGTGTACATAATTCTCATAGTTTCTGATGACAATGAAAACACCAATGTATGCTAAGCCTGACTCCATCCTTACTCATCATACTTGCATACCGACCTAAAAAAAAATATTTTCGCCCTTAATTATCGTACTGCTTTGAAAGAAAAAAAAATGAAATCAAATAAATTAATAAATAAAATAAAAAGTTATAGTGCATGGGCGATAATATTACATCAGATCAAACTGAGAACATAATGCACAATATTAATGTGCCGCGTGCTGAACGTGAGCGCTTTTACACATTTACTGTCTTCTAGCGGCCACAGGGAGCATTTGGTTTGTATTTATTTAAAAAAATCATGTTTGATAGAAATGAGCTAGCGAGTCGCTCAATTTGTGCCGGGCCGGATCAAATTATCCAACGGGCCTGGTCCGGCCCGCAGGCCGCATGTTTGACACATTGGAGGCTTATTGACAAATGCGCTCTGATGCACAAATGACTTACTGCTTTGCACAAAGTTCTTACATGCAGTGCGTCGCCTGCCGTGTTTGTACGAACAATTTCAGCAAGCCCCAATCTCTCCAAGCACCGGAGGGCTTGCATGAGGGCGATACAGACTCAGCACGCTGGTCTCGCTTTCCATTCTGACACTCAGAATGGGTAACTGGTGCCCATTGGCAGTCTCTTTAAGTTCTCGGCCAGGCACTGAACGGGATCATATCCGTTAAGAGTCAATCGCATTAAAGGCTCGACGACTGCGCTCCATGGAAGTCAGCATCTCTTTTGTGAGTTTGCATAATGCAGAGGAAATGACCTTTCCATCAAGAATAGCTTCCATTTTCTCATTATGTCCAGAGCAGGAATTTCACTTTCCTTTTAAACCGCAGCAAAAAAATACAAATTGGGCCATCATTATTTAAGTTTAAAAATGTCAAATGAATTCTCATCAATCCAACGTTCACTTAGTCACCGCATTCTTCGTGAAGAACAGCGATGCTACACGGGCCAACACTTTTGTCATATCTAAATGTATGCATCATTAAAGATGAGTTATTTATTTTAATGGCATTCCTCAAATGTCTTGCCGTGACTGTGGCAATGGTTCATTATGATTAAAGCGTAGCTCGGTGCAAGAATGCCTCATTGCATGTGAACGCTTACAACCACGGTGAGAACGCTCTTGTTTCTCTTAAGCGGACAAACTTCTTTGCAGAGATGGGCATTCTGGGGGGAAAAAAAGCATTCCCCGGTGTTTGTAATATCGATAATACTCCATTTAATAATATGGAGATCTGCGGCTATTAGTCCGAAGCAGCCAATCTAACATGTATACAAATCTGTTTTTATAGCTAAATTTAGCCTTTGTGGCTTTTAATCCGATGTGAGTCAGGAATTTGCCAGCTTTAAATAATGTTTAGGAGGTATGAAACCTGTCCCATTAGCCTCTCTCTCGTCATACGCGGACGATTTTCTGGGAAAGAATCGTGAAATGCAAGCCCTTTAAACTACGAGGATGACAGAAGAGTGTCAAGCTCGAGGACGGACGGACCAGCAAAATAGGGTAAAGCAAGCATCTCTCAATTATTTTTATTTTCCCTCTTCAAAAAAAAAAAAAAATTCGGTGGGGGCGGGCGATTATAGGTCACATTACTTTTTGGACTCTATCTTAGCCTAATTTTTTTTCTTTCATCTTGGCGATTCTAAATTGTGAATATCAACATACAGAATTGTAAAACTAATACCTCAACCGAAACTAAACATGATTTGTAATGTGATTTTGTGTATCGAATGTATTAAATAAGAAAAGACGAGAAGACAGCGGGGAAATTCCCGCACAAAAAAAAAAAAAAAAGAGATACTCTTCACCGATTTTCATGCGGTTGAATATAAAGTCATCAAAATGATTCGTTTTAGAGCGTTATAGATTACCATCGCTGTACAAAGTTGCTTATTGAAGAAACGAATGTGTTCTGCTTTTCCAGGTATTGAAGGACCATGACGCCACATTAAAGATCAGCGCTCCCCGAGTCCTGCCGACCGACCCCCCCCCCCCCCCCCCCCGCCCCCACCCTTCATGTGATGCCGTTTTCCTGTGAAGAGCCGCAAATGTCAGTTTACTACCTTTCTGTGCTAAACTCAAAGTGCTCTCAGTAGTAACACCGGTTCAAGAACAAATGTCACGTTAAAAAAAAACAAAAAAAAAACAAGAAAAGAAAAGCGGCTGCACTTCATATGAACCTGGCCTCTTATTCAAACCATGTAGTGCCTCCGTGATGTGGACCCTTTATGAATACAAGTTAACACTCTCTTTCTGCTGTCGTGACTGCTCAGCTTTTCTTTTTTTTTTATAACAATTTTATAAGATATACAGAGAGCCTGATTTTATTAGTATTGGCTAATACCTTTGTAAGAATTACGCGTCCTTTTTATTGCGATGACGTGCATTGCTGCTCTATATAAGAAAAATATGACTATTATCTTTTCCCTGCTGGATTTCTGTCACCTTTTTATTCATCCTCCTATTCTCTCTGTGCTAATCTTTCATCCAGTTGTTGCTATCGTTCTAAATCCAGTCGCGGTTTTAGCGCTGCTTTGTAACAATTGTTCATATTTCGCAATTCAAGTCAGACGACACTGCTCCTGTTCTACAAGCGTTTGAGTAAATTCCATCAAATTCCACGACTGTTGTCAATCTTCCTCAAATGTTCTAAAAACTTATTTCCACAGCTGCACATGAACATACACCCACACACAAACACAGATCAAAGTTATTGTCCACACCAGCGTGTCCACGAAACATTGGCTGCAATTTAAATAAGCTGTAATTTATATTGTTTCTCTTTAGAAACCGCTCATATCTTGCGTACCTTCCCCATTTTTTTGCCCCCGTTACTTGGCCTCACTTCCAGTCATGCATTGTCATAAAATCTCCACTTTCAGCCTCAAAAATGTCAGTGAAAATAGACCAAAGTATTCAAACTTTTCAGCTTGTGGACCCACTGTGGGAGCCTTTAATGAATTTTTTCCCTCTCCAATTAGATTTTTTTTTTTACAGACAAATTGGGGTTGGGGTAAATCTTCCTGGAAAAATCAGAAAATACCCAAAAGTCAATTATCCAAGGTGGCACCTGGGGGTTCCTAGCATATTTCAAAGGAGTGGCCAGTGCCCTCCCGGCCCTCCCTCTAGCGCCGTTGGTAACTGTCTAACTTCGTAAATATAATGCTTCATACTTGAGCTGTTTTGGTGCTTTTCAAGTATGGTGCCATCAACGACCCCTCACGAAAACATTCTCCCTGAGGTCGAGCTAAGAAAGCATGACCTCTCGTCTTTATCAAACTTATCAAGGGAAGCAAAAGCAATGAAAAGAAAGTGTAAAGAGGATAAAATGCAGACGATGACATGACGCCGGTTGCTCTTTTACAAAAAGCCTCTAAACGAGAATAATGGCAGCTCCAGCAGCAGCTGTTGTCATGACGACCTGGCTATGCCCTTATCTTTACGCAATTGCCTGGCTAAAATGTCCTCCAAAACTCCCAAGGTTAGATATGAAATAGAACTTGATCCATCCATCAGATTCAACTCAATTGCTTATTGACTGCGCAACACTTCCCATAAAGTGCTCCTTCACCGTCCTCGTCTGTCCTTTTCTTCCCGGCGTGCTGCTTCCCTTTCGGGTTACCGTCTATCTCCCGCGGGATACAACCCGGTAACGTGGCCCACATACGTACCGAAATACTTTTCAATTAAAGCGGACGGCCTCCTGCTGCTGGCAAACATTTGAAGTCGCATCACATCGGCCACTTAAGACAAACCATGACTATAAACGCCTTCATTTGGAACCTCCAACCCCCCTCCCTCCATGGAGGGGAAGTGTAATCACGCAACGTGTGCCTAAATCACACAAACAATAAATGTAAAATATAAGCCATGACGATCACCTCGAGTGTTTTTTTTTTTAAGTATCTAAATGAAATATTAATGTGATACGTGTCATCCATGAAGGGTCTTTGTCTCTCTCTAGTGTAAAGTGACATCAAACACGTCATCAACAAATTGGGATTTTTTTTTTTTTTTTTCTTCAGTCATCATTTATGCCGCTTCTGATCCGCGCGCTCATTTCACATGTTTGCTGCCATTGATTTATCGAGTCCTGCCTCTTTTGGGAGCCACGTTGATCCGAAAAACTCGGTGCAGGATGCCTGAGCCGATACGATGAGGAATGCTGTATGCGGCCAGACGCGCCTTCATGATTGAGGATCGATAGTCACTTTCCCGGAGCTGGGGTCTATCTTTTGGAGCATTTAAGTGTTATGATAGACGTATTGATGAAATGCAAAGTGTGTCATTACGAAGCGTTGCTTTGTTTCTTCTCACTGGGGTGGAAGCCGTTAACCACTTCTCCCTACGGGTGGCTTACCAAATGTGGGACTCATTTTTTTTTTTTGGGTTGTTTAGACTCAATATTCAATCTATACTCAATTCACTTTGTTGCTAATCATATACCGTTTGTTTTCAATGCACACGTTATAGTACGATACGGGTCTATTTTTAAATTTTTTATTTTCCTGTACTTGATTTTTAGTGACGATGCTCATTAAGTATAATATATTAAAGCATTTCAGGATATGATATGAGCTTTTTTTTTTTTTTCATTTGATTTGTAAACGGATTTCAGTTATGCTTGTGCGTGAGTGTATGAAAGAATGGAACTCTTGCATTATACCTGACGGCCGTCAGTACTCCAAAATCCAATTTTGGATGGCATTTGTAGCACCTGGTGCAAAATGAAAAAATCTTTAACTCGCTCGTGTAAAAAGCATTCACACACAACTCATTCATTTTTTTTTTTTCTATTATTCTCGCAATTTCACAGCTATAGAACTGAGAGATCCCGAAACAGTGGCGTTGTTGGATGGTAACATTCTGCCACAGGCCTACTCAGTAGTGCAGCAACGTGCGTGGAACACACGGTGACATTTTCCAAAGGTGTCGTGTATTGAACTTCATAATTGTCTCTCACTGAGCTCCAGTCGAGCTGCTTTTCCAAGCGTGACCTCATTTATTACGTACAGTACACGGATGAGTTAGCCTGCTTAAAAAGGGAACAATTGTGGTCGCTGTTACATTTCCACAGAGGGCAAATTCCTGCATTTCCAGGTTAAATCATCACCATCAGGTTGCTGGCGAAACAATACATCTCTCAAACGTTGCTGTTTTTTTCTTTTCCCATGTTTCTGCAACAACTTTTATGTGACCTTTATGACGGTGCAATGTATGCAATTATTCCACAGTGTTCTGTATAATATTAAACAACCTCCGTTAGAGTTGTCTCGTGGCATCATTTGCATAATGAGGTGAAAGACAAAGCACGGAGAATGAAAATGATGGGATTATGGGGGTCGCATAATGCTGGGCATGACATTTTTTTTTTTTAAGTAACAACTGTATCATTAGAATCAGTTCATCAAAAAGAATCGTTGAAACGATTCGTTCACCGTGCCCACCTCCTGGCACAGATGGAATGAAAAAATAAATAAATAAATTTTTTGCTCACCCTGATTTTGCAGTCATTGAGTGCATTTGCATCGTTATTTTTATTATATCTATCAAAAACTTTGCAGCTGTAATGTACGAACAAGAATGTCAGCGCGTTGACTCACTGAATCGTTTGTGAACTGAAATGACCTCACTGATTCCATGAACGTCGATAGCGTGGCAGTATGTTCAATTAAATCCCTCCTCCATCTGACGCTGGCTTCTTATTGGTCGTTCGCGATGATTGACGAAATGCGCGTTCGTGAGATCAAATGTACTGAGAAACGAACTAATCACTTGAAGTGATCCATTCCCTCGCGTTCACTGAAAAGAGAAATCTGCGTCGAAACACCGCCCATGACCAAATCAAAGCTGATTTTCGGATTCAAATCTGTTTTCATCCCCCGCCCCCATAATAATCATTGATATTCCTCACACACTTAAAGTGCAGCCCAAGCTATACTTCTCATATTAAAAAATAAAAATAATAAAACGGATCCCTTCAACCACGGCCAAACCGTAACCTCTGCTCTGTCTCTCCCACCTTTCTCATCCGCACCCTCTCTCATTTCATACAAGAGGCATCTTTGATTAGCGAGACAAAGAGCATGCCTTAAATAAAAAGAGCATTTACAAGTCAGACTGCGCTCTCATTTGCGACGAGGGTGACGCTGGCGCCATGCGCGCCACATTGACGCGCCGGCTCTATTGTTAGTCAAATGAGCACCTGGCTGCCAGGCAAGTGTTAAAGCGCACCTGATGCACTGCATGCGCACAACAAGATGACACAGTGCACAACAGGACATCGCAATGGCTGGATTCATCCCAACCTCTCGCACCCGCGCTCATTTTATTTGATTTTCTTTTTTTTTTTTCCTTAACAAGGAGCCCGTTGATGAGAGGAACGTTGATCATACCAACTGCCGTGTGGTTTCCTGTGACAAGGGAAAAGGTGATGACGAAACAACACTGAGAGTGATGACAGTGGTAGAGGCACCCTGTGGGTTTCTAATAACTACCTTGTGGAGTTCATTGTTGTGAAAGGAAAGGGGAAGGGAGTGTTTTAAAGAGCGTTTGACAAATACTACTAAAAAAAAAAAAAAGAAAAGCTTCCTCGCTTTTGTGCATCAGCCACAGCAGCAGTTGGCCGATAATCTATTTCGACACTAGCTAGCTCTAAACGCAATTTTGTATTTCTTGGTGGAAAATGCTAACGTACAGTACAGCGCTGTGAGAAAAACTGAATGACTTTTTTTTCACAAGAGTAAATAAGAGCTCAGATAAAATAGAAAACAAGTGGAGGGCGCAGGTCGGGATTTGAC
The DNA here is from genome assembly GCF_059441095.1 of Idiotropiscis lumnitzeri. NCBI lineage: Eukaryota > Metazoa > Chordata > Actinopteri > Syngnathiformes > Syngnathidae > Idiotropiscis > Idiotropiscis lumnitzeri. The sequence goes on along the minus strand of NC_142397.1, from coordinate 7,911,257 downwards.
CCGTGATCCGTGTGTCCAAACACACGCCTCCGACATTTCCGAAGAATGTCACATTAAATTCACACACCTCAAACCACTCTGATATCGCACAAACTTTAGGTACAAGAAAAAAAAAATGCATTAAGCTTTTGACATACTTTGAGGAGCAAAATCACCTACTGGGGGTGGCGTGTGGGGGACACCTGAACGCTGTTTTTGACGAAATTCCGATGCGGAATGGAAAACTAATTTCAGTTTTTCCCCTATCATGTCAAGTTTTTGAGGCATAGAATCCCTGTTTTCTTAAAAAAAAAAAATCTGAAATAAATACGTATGAATGGAGATAGAATGAGGAAAAGAATACAAGGAACAGAAAGTACTGATAGGATTGACCTATTGGGAGCTGCACACACCTCTCACCTCGCTCTCAATTGTGACTGCACAAACAAGTTGCCACGTAACGGTAGATGAGTCCATTCGTAATAAGATGGCAAGTCTTTCTACGATTAATCAGTGGAATCTTCCGGCCTGCAGCATGCAGTTTTAATTTGTAATCAGGTATCGCTAAATTTCAACTCGCATCAACTTTGATAACTACATGGTAATTACAGTCACCGCGTTCTTACACAGAACTGTGGCCACATCCAGAGAGATTTAAGCAACTAAGTAATGAAACTTCAGTTTCCTCATCAGTGTGTGAAGACTTTTACAATCGATGACCAGGGCAGAGCCCAATTTCAACAATAAAGAACCTAAAACTCCCTGACTGAAAAACCCCCTGGGATCAATTAAACCCAAGCCAACGGCGCCTGAAGGAGTCTGGAGCACAATTTTTTTTTAATCATTTCATTGTTTGAAATCCAAGATTATTTCTGTGCCCGCTTTTGTAGTATTTGCATGCATAACACCAGCGCCTTGCTTGGTTTGATTAAGCCTTCAAGCTCTGTCAGAGATGAATGCGAGCGTCATCGGTGACTTAACTGATCATTTGGAGCGGCACGTAATGGCCACACTGGATCAATAGTGAAACAACAGCCCGGATAACGCTCCTTTCTTTTTTTTTTTGCATGGCTACCGGCAGACCTCATTTGCCTCTAATCGGATCAAAGGCCTGCAAACAAAAGGAGCTACTTATAGTTTTTTAAAATAACGCTATAGGTTAGCCTGTGGAAAAAAAAAACAGAGGAGAAAACTTTGAGTTCATAATGCAGTATGAATGTTTTAATGATATATAACAAAACAGCCCAAAATAAATCGTAATGAAATTCAATTGAAAAGCTATAATGTACATACAAAAAAAAAAGAAAAAAAATGACAGACATCATGGAAAAACATTTAAAAATAAATGATAAAAGATCCGTCTTTATGACACAGACTATCTTGAAGACCTGGGAGTGTTCTCCAAAAACATCCTGGATGAACAACGTCTGCACCGAATTGCCACTAACAGGCCCTCGTGTTGTACCTCTCCGCAGTGCAGATCAAATTTACTTCACCCACTGAATTTGTTTTGCACTGCACCATAAAAATCATTTAACCGAGTGAATTTGATCTCACTTGAACTGAATCCCGTTTGCTATTTTGCAGCACCGCGCGGGAGACAAATATCTTGATTGCACTGAAGAGTGGGCCTTGACTGAGACTATGATGATGGAAGTTGTCTTGAATATAAGCAATACGCAGCTCATGTAGAGCTCTCGAATAAATAGAATAAAAAAAAAAATCTGAATGAAAACCTGATTGGATGTATAGCATAATATTAAAGAGCTCCAAGATAGGGCTATGCAATTAATCGAATTTCAGTCATTGATTATTACACTCAACGATTCCAAAACAGCATATATTATTATATTCATAAAACATTGTTGAAATTGTCCTCATTTTGCAATGGTAACACTACAGTCAGCATACGTGCGTTCGATTGAAATTGTTTATTTAGATATTACAATTTAAGTGTTTGTTTGTACAAGATAACCTTACTCAAATTTATCATTTTTATTTATTGATTTAGTTATTTCCACCAGTTTTTTTAATTTCAAGATAAAATGAATTTGATTTGTCTTGATATTTCTTTCATTTATAGATTTATTTTTTTTAATCCTGATATATATATTTTTTTTTATTTATAATTATTTATTCATTTATTCCCTCTAGAGTCTTTTATTGACCTTGACTGGCATTACCTAATGGCTATGCAACTTAAATTTTAGGCAGAAAAATACTAGATCAAATTGCAAAAGGAGCTTGAGCTGTACTGTAATAAAACCATAAAGCACAAAGCGCCAAAGAATAGGATTTCCGCTTAACTGCACAAAGGAGGTCTCGCTTGAGCAAACGGTAGTGAAAAAAAAAAAAAAAAGAGGTGCATTTCGTCTGAGTGGCCGTGCGCCTAACAGAGCTGTCTGATTGCTAACAGTCCTGCCGAGTCAACAGAGGGGGTCAGCGGGAGGGTGCGCAACATGACCGAGCGGCCGGGTTCAGCATCTCGGCAGGATTGAGCAGAGGGGTGAGGGTCTAAAAGGCAGGGATGTCCAAACTTTTTGCAAAGGGGGCCGGATTTGATGTTGCAAAATGTGTGTGGGGGCGACCTCGGCTGACATTCACTACATAACAATACATTTTAGCAAGCGATTCTGAGTTTGACATTTTGCTTTTTTATGTATTTTGGTTCATTTGAAACATGAACATCACATGCAATTGACTATTTGCTTAACTTTTTATTCTTAAACAGAAGTAATTATACTCTTGAGTGCAAATAATATTTGAACATGAATTATATTATCATCATGGGAGTTCAATGTTCACAGAATTTTTGAATAACAGAAATGATTATCCACAAGTGCAGGACTAATTTGATATATATGACATACCGTCAAATATAAATGTTGATTGAACATTTTATTCTGGAATGAAAACCGACAACTTGTCTGAATTTGTGACTGAACAAAACGAAATTAAGTCAGAGAGTTATTTAAATGACAAATGACTTGCCTTGCATTCATGTGACGGGTTGATACTGAGATCTGGACTGCAGCACAAAGGCCCGGTCTGGCTCAAAGGCAGAGGTATTGATGCGCGAGACGTCTCGCAGGTGAGAGTCTGTGAGCCGTGTCCCACGACTCTTATTTAAGTTCATAACCGAGAATGTCTTTTCACACAAATACGTCGACCCAAACAAGCTCAACATTTTCTTTGCAAACTCTCGAATCGGCTCTCGGCGTCGCACTGCAACTCGATGAGCTCCAGCTGTAAATGGGCTGGAACATTGTCTGTGTCCGCGGAGAAAGGTGATGAAAAAAGAGAGATATCCTTCTCAATAGCTGCAAAATCCCAAAAGCGTTGTGTGAACTCTTCAGCCAAAGATTTCATATCTGATGCGTACCTCTTTGTTTGCGCACTGATATTGTTCTCTGGGAATCTGACCATGATTTCTTGCAGCGCTGAGAAATGTGCAGTATTGGGCTGGGTCTGCGACAGGTGTCTTTCAAACAGTTTGAGCTTGGTTCCAAAGGCTTTGATGTGTGAAAATAGTTGGCTTATGACTCCGTCTGGTCCCTGGAGACTGGTGTTCAGGACATGAAGGTGCTTTGTAATGTCAACTAGAAAACCCAAATCAGCTAGCCACATGGGGTCACTTAGTTCTTGCATAGGTTGTCCCTTTTCAGCCAAAAACTCACAGATTTGCTGCTTAAGAGAGTAGAAGCGCGACAGTGCAGAACCCCGACTAAGCCATCGCACGTCAGTGAAATAGACAACATCTCCATATTCTGCATGAACATCGCTGAGAAACTGTTGAAACTGGCGGTGGCATAGCGCTCTGGAGCGAATATAGTTAATAGCCTTTATCACCGTAATAATCCCAGAAATTTTATTCCACGGGAGTTTTAGGTCATCCACGGCAGCGCAAACAGAAGAGAATAGGTCTGTTCCTCTCGTTTGGGCTTCCAGGCTCTGCAGGTCAAGTAGTTCTTCAGTAACGTTCATTTCATTGTCCACTCCTCTCAAAAAAATAAGCAACTGGGCAGTGTCCGAGGCGCCTGTGCTTTCGTCGCAAGCCAGCGAAAAAAAATCAAACTCCTTTCCTTTGACCCCCCGATTGTCTTTTGATGTCTGACGACACTTCTTCAATCCCGCGAGCTACGGTGTTACGTGCCAGGCAAACTTTGGCAAACTCTTGCTGCTTCTCAGGACATATTTTCTTCGCCATAGTCATCATGCAGCCTTTGATATAAATTCACCCTCGGTGAAAGGTTTGCAATGCTTCGCGGTCAGCGTTGCTACCTCGCAGCTAGCCTTTGTGGCATTCTCATTTGACTCTCTTGCAAAATACTGCTGCTGTGAGAATAAACTCGCTTCAAGTTGCGTCAATTTCTTGCTGCGTTCCTCCCCGGTCAAATTGTCATACATGTCACCGTGTTTCGTTTGGGAACTCTTTAAAAACAGCCAAATGAGACAGACACAGTTGTTACGTATTTCTGTGAAGAAATAGTCCAATTTCCACACATCTTTGAAGCGTCGACCCTCGCAGTCAACTTTCCTTTTTTTGTTTATTGTCGCCATTTTAGAAATTGGGGGTAAAGGTCACCCGGGGGTGATGTCGTGTCGTGATACTGCCTCTAGTGGGTAAATTAGGAACAGCAATTAGGAAGAGAGCGCACTCAGTACTGTATATGTGCGGGCCAGAATGGATTAATTTTATTACAGAGGCTGCGGGCCAGATGAAGTTTGACCCCGGGCCGCATTTGGCCCCCAAGCCGGACTTTGGACACGTCTGGTCTAAGGTGATGCTCATCTTGTGTCGTCGCCAGGCAACAAATGTCTGTTTTGCATTCTGCAACTGCCTGGCATGTCAGCGTTCTCCTCATTTCAGCTGACATTTTAAAGCTGGGGGATCAATTTAAACTTGTCTTATTTTGTGCATCGGGGGCATGATCATTCACACCAAGATATTCCGAGCCCATAATTGTCCAGTATGGAATCAAAGCAGCAATGCACATCGACTAGTTTAAAGTAAGATGGCTATTCCCAGTGAACTATCCTGTCCAATTCCCGCTTTCCTGCCACATGATTTCAAGTGTTTACACCTCACCAAACTGGTGGCTTGGACTGAACACTTCATCAAATTCAAATCGACGTTGCGCTTTTCAAATGGAAAAGGCTGCAGTTTTGCAAAGAAAATAGATACTCTCTTTCATTGGCTTTATTTGAGTGTAAGGTTAGACTTTAGAGCGCCAGCCACCACCGGTCGTCATGGTAACAAAAGGCAGACTCACCATTGACCCAGCAGTTTGTGGAGTGTGATGAGGGCCAGGTGACTTGAGTGGCACTGGGCCATTTCCGAAAAATTATCTGATTTCAGGAAGACAATTAGTGTTGTACAATTCTTCAACTTAGTGAAGGTATGTCCCAATTGTTATCGGAACAACTGGAAACTGTTTTAGATTTTCACATTCAGATCCATTTTCTTTTTTTTTTTTTTTAATTTTGACTACAGCGCATTTGCATCACCATAAGTCTTGTTAAATTTTCTGTTTTGATTTCGACTTTTCCCCCCCTCTAAATTTAGTTTGTAAAAATGTTTTTATTCATTTCCAAGCATTTATATCCATTTATCTCATTAATGTGTTAATTGTTGTATTATAAATAAGTCCAAAAGAAATACTGTTTGACATGTACTGCACAGTACCGTATTAAAATATATTTTAAATAATTATAAACAGATTATCGCTAGTAAAATCAAGCAATTAACCATCTTAAATAAAATAATACATTTAAAGACAAATAAATTCTCATTGGCAAATTAATTTTAAATAGTAAAATAAAATGTCCATTATTTGGTCCAATTAAGCATAGAAATACGGAAATATTTGTCAGATGTTTGTGGTTTAATTCACATTCTTTTATCATTTTTTTTTATTTGAAATGATACTTGTTTATCGTTTTATTATCAAAACAACCATTTTCAGATGAACATTTTAACTTCTTTTTTTCACCTCATCTGGAAATGACCTTGTCAAATCTCAATTTGACCCTTGAGCAGAAAAAGTTTACACACCCCTGCATCAAACCCTATCTCAACACATTTATTTATTTATTTAGTTAGTTAGTTAGTTAATTAGTTAGTTAGTTATTATCAGTAACATAATAATGGGCTTTTAGCATTATTATTGCATCTATTTGTTTAATATATTTATGGCTGACATAGAGCGCTTAAAATGATTTTACCTCACATGGTGTGCATTTTTTTTCTTCAAATTTAAGTGGAAAAGGAATTTTTAGGAAATTTACTTTCTCACCAATGTAATCTCCATTTAATATGATGCACGATGGATGTTGAAACAGAGAATAAATTGATTTCCACATCGTTTCCATCCATTGTCACAATAGAAGGACAGAGTTCAGCAAAACAAAATGCCCATTCAACGCACACCAATTACATTTCTTTCACCAGCCGGTACATCTTTGTGAAAAGTCAACTTTGTATCCCCCTTAATGAAATGACTTGTTGTCCTTTGCAGCTATTTCCACACCAAAAAAAATAACAATGGGGAGTAAAATGGGAGAGATACATCAACGACAGGGACACATTCATTGAAATGAAACAAAAGCCTTAAAGTTTGTCATCACGTCGACTTCTGGAAAATAATTCCTCGGAATCAGCGCGTTTGTGCGCCGAGGAAGAAGCACTAACAAGCAATCACTGTGTATAGTGTCAGTAGACACAGATAATCATTCAAAGAGCTGAAAATGAGAAGAACGGTAAATTGCAGTTTTCCAGCTCGTGCAAACATTGTCATTTGTGTGGCTTAGTCTTCAGCGCTTATAGTTTTGATTTTCTTTAACCGCAGCGCTTCACACAAGCAAGCACACAGGATATTTCAGTCCTAATACAAGGGCTACTGTTTAGCAGAAATCTGCCTTTGATGAGATGATAATACTCAGGCAGGGAATAGAATACAGTAAAATAATATCTTGTAATTTTGTCTAGCAAGAAAAGCCTGACTTAGACTACTCATCTCACCCCCCTCCCAAAAAAAAAAAAATGTTACTTATATTTGGATCCCAAATCCAGGATGAACCTAAAATGCACCGTAACGTCTACGGGTTGAAGTTTGACCTTCTCTAAACTTTTAAATACACGCTTTGAAACTTTTTCAATCCGTTTGCTATTCATTAACAAGGAGCTGAATGGCAAAATTCACAACACGTTTCCTTGGTTTAAAAGGCTTTTTTTTTTTCCAGTATCCAAATGTCCAACAAACCTGGTGACAGAAAAAAAAAGTCAGAGTCCGACATAAAAAATAGGCTAGAGTCCCAACAAATTATTCCCAAAGATAGAAAATAAGAGTCAATGCATGGGCTTTAAATGAGCCTCTTTCCTAAAAATTTCTGATTGTGTCTCTAAGACAACAAGTCTACCTCTATTTTACCTGAAAGACAAAAATTCCTTCAGCTAATTGGGTCCTGGCTTCTTGCCAGACATGCCAGACGCACTTTTAGTCTCTCTTGGAAAAGTAGGCGTGTTTGAAAGTGTTCTTAACTGATGTCTGCCGTCTGCCACTGAACACTTCTTAATCCAATTTATAACTGCTCCGCTAGAGTATTTAAAAAATTAATCGAGCGCCACTGGGAGTGTGGGTCCCCATGGGGTTCACTTCATTCTATTGGAATTCAGGATTCTTATCACTTTATTTTTTTTAAAACACGTGTATGTGTTCATCCAGTTATTAAAAGACCCCAAAAATGAGAAAAGGATGAAGAAAAATAAAATCAGCTTGGACCCTGAAGAGGATCGGGGTATGAAAAAAAAAAGATGGCTGGCTATATATATTTTTAGAGACATAAATTTAATCCTGGACATTTTTAAAGAAGTACAAAAAAATTATAATACACCAAAATAATGTCCTGAGTTCCACATATTTGATTCCCTTTTCATAGTTGGTGACTCTGGTCCAGCGTGCGCCCTTGAAGCCCACAGAGGCGCTCCTCCTCACCTCTTGGCTACAACGCAAGACATAAATTGATGCTGAAGGTTGTGAAGGTCCCACATTGTGACAGTGAACAGCACCTTCACTCGAGAGGACTCGCCAATCATTTCACCACAAACAAATACACACACACACACTCAGACACGAACGCACGCGAGTCATGTGCCACGATCACAGGGCGACAAGTTAGGAGAGCAGCCAAAATCACAGATGATCCACTCATGGCCTGCAGCACTCTTTAAAAAAAAAAATAGAAAACCACACCAGTGGATATTTTAGAAGCCCTGAATGCACGCTGCGACGTTTGTTGACTTGACAAAACATCGTTCGGAGCCTCAACGCTGTACGGTCGGTCTCACACATCCCCAGCAGAGCGTCACGCGCAATTGTTTGTTTGCAACTGAGAAAATTGTTTAAATAAATGACCCGATTTCAACTCAACACGTTCCTCTGCCACTTTTTCGACAGCACGATTCCTCCTTTGTGGTCTTTTTGTTTTATTCATGGTCCCACGCTAGCCTCCACAATCATCTCTTCTTTGTTTTCAGGGCCATATTCACATCTCCATTTCTCTTTTCTCAACTCTTTGAATCTGGACGCCTCATCTCCTTGCGGCAGAAACAAATTGATCACAAATTTCACAAATAATATACAATCGTGAAATAATATTTTGACGAATTGGGCTACATGTTATCTGTTCTTGTGTTGACGTTTGCGTTTTTGCTGAGTTGGGTTCTTTCCGATTTTTATGAATGCATCACGCAACTCATTGGACGGGAGGTGAGTGCGAGAACGAGAGAGAGAGTTGCCCGGAGTTGTGATCGGTTCCGGCCAAAAGAGCCGTTTTGTAAGAATAAAAACGAGAATTTAATGGAGGTCTGACGTGTGTCTTTTAAAGACACGACAATATGATATTCACCAAATTGTGTCATAGACAGTTTTTGCTTCATATTATACACAAGCTTTGAACTGCTGGGTTATATCTAACCCAAATTGGGTCCAACACTGGGTCCAAAAGGGACTGAGCCACAATGGATGAACGACTTGACCCAGCACGTTGAGTGAAGCTTTTGATCCAACAAGGGGTTGAAAACTACCCATACTGATGAGTTAAAGCTATCAATAAATTGTTTACCAGGTGAGCTGGGATCCAAATAATTAACTTGACCTTGGGTAAAAATAACCCAATCTGCAAAATCCATAGTTGCCCAGCGAGTGGGTTAGGAGACCAACTTTGCATTTTTCCTAGAATGCAATTTTCGCAGGATGGGAAACTAACCAAGGGATCTTAGTGTATATGTTCATCCTTTTCTTTTCAAAGTCAATGGGGGAAACGCAGAATAAATTGTTGCTCAAATTGCTGGAGAAAAAAAATGTTTAACGTTCTGAAGCGTGTTTGTATAAAATAACATCTGTTCCGCAGGAAGATTGCATTCATGTACATCAACAAATCCATTTTCTGTCCTCATTTGGATGCGACCAAGCGCCATAACTACAAAATATAAAACCGACTTTCTTTGTGTAATAATTTGCATATATGGAATATGTTTTGCAATCAACCAACAGCAAAAGTCTTGAATGTGTGTCTCACTTTATTTGCGAATGATGCATGGACTATAGTTGCTACTCTTACAGTCGGTTGTGCAACATCATAGACTATGATACCTGTCTACTGCAGTCTTAAAAAGTTTTTCAGTTACTTTTTATCGGGTCATTGCCGGGGAAAAAAAGCATGAAAGCTATTTTATTGATTAGAAAGCAAGCACACATTTTTATCACAGCACGATAATACATTGGCAAAGACACCGAAAGTGCTTTCTCCTTTCAAAACCGTGTTCTTTAAACGGTTGAATGGAGCCAACTTGGATGTATGATTGATAGCCTGGTGAATATTGTTTATTACTCGAAATACAGCTGGAAATCCATCCTTAGGAGGAATTGCTCAGCTTCGTTGTATTTGTGAGCAGGAGCCTTTCCCAGCTATAATATAGACATATATACCATTTTATGCATAACCTGTCTGTAACATGGTTTAAATTTCACATCTATGCAGTTTGTCATTTGCATGTATTAGGCTTTAATAGTAAAAGTGTAGCTGCCATTAGAGTCAGTTTTAAACTAAGTACATTTACTTTAATCATATAATAAATGTATTATATGTCTGAGTAAGGATTTTTGTGAATGGATTTCGTGAGTTTTTCTACAACGGAACCAATATTTGTTATGTCCGTGTAGCACGTGGACGTTAATGATTGTTGCACTTGCTACGTCTCGGCACGTCAGAGATTCAAAGCCACATGAAGAGGAGCTGAGCTAACGCACGATGGGGTTGATTTACACTTTTCTAGTACATGTGGAGAATGAGGTAAAACATTTGCAGTCATTTACACTCTTTCTGTTATTTACGAAGCTGTTGGAAGGAGTGCGCTATCGTTAGCTCGCTAGCCTACCTAGTCAACTAGCATGCTACCGTTAGCATGCTACAGGGTTAGCGGGCCTTTTGAGTGAGTGGTAACAGGCAAATATAGCAAATTGATGTTCTTATCTAATTTCTTAATATTTTATATTCTGTATTTTGTACAATTCTCACTGCATGCTTAACAGCTTTAAATGTCTGTTGTAAAAAAAAAAAAAAGGAACATATTGGTTACGTCATCTCGACTGGAGAGAAGTAACGCAAAGGCCTGCAAAAACATTATATTTTAATTTGACGGTTCCACTTAGTGACTGCTACGCGCCTACCCAGGTCAGGAAAAATGGTTGAAGGCGACAACCCGTCTGCATCTTTTGCAAAGCTAAAATTTTGCATCAGTGGAGTTGAGCTGCTTCAATTAGATTTTGGAGACATTTGTACGTGTTTCGGAAACAGAATTGTGCTGTGTTTTGCACATATTCTCAATAGCTTCATTAAACTTCCAAACACGCTGCAAACACATTTTTTTAACTGACAGCCGCACATACACACTCATGAAAGTGGATTTAACAAAAAAAAAAAACAACTGAGTGCAACATTTGGAGACCGTGACTTCACACTGGTCCACCGTTCCGCCAATGGCCAGTTCAATTTCAGTGGAGCCTACTCAGCGAAGAGACATGATGGCCAGATGACCACACATTGAGGACTACAAATCACAGGAAAGCTGTTTTGAAGTTAAGGAGAACGCTGATCCAATCGCCACAAAGTTAAAGGACCAGGTAACCCACAATGACAGAGTTGACAGCAATTTCAGAAACACATGCTACAATAAAACTATAAATAAATATTTAATTTTTTTTTATTTTAAACACTTTTTAGCGGAGGGGTGTGTGGGATGTGACAAAATCACCCACATCCAATGAAACAAATAAATAAAATAAAATGAAGGAAACATTTTTAAAGACTAATCACTGTACTGGCACATTCTATGGGATGAAAGTGGGCAAAGGGCGGCGATGGCGAGAGAGGCGAGGAAGGAGTCTGTGTGCTACGTGTCTTTTCGTTGAAGGCACTGTGGAAAAACACAAGTGTGGTCCACAAGAAGCCCGAGGATGTACATCTATCACTCGGAAACCTCAAAAGAGACACGCTAACCCGTCGGCAAGGAGACTTCTCGCCTTCGCCATACTCCTTATGTTAATAAGCTTCCTTTATTTCGGTACACGGATAAACCGGGATATGCTGATGAGTGGGAGTCTTGGCGGGGTGGATTCATCTGAGCTAAACAGGCGTTGAATATTAATATGAGCATAAACAGTCAAGAAAAAAAAAATCAACAGACATGACCTTTGACCCAGAGCAAGCACGCTTGACTGATGTAGGGAGCAGGGTTGTGTTTTTGCAGTACCATCGCGTTCATGTTGTTAAGGTGCCTCGCCGTCATTTTTCTTCAGGTGCTCCCGGGTCACACTGCTTGCTTTTTATAATTACCAACATAAATTAAAAGATTCTCTCCAAACGGTTTTCCGCAGTGACCTTTTGGGCCAAATCAAATATTTAACTGGATGCTGTGTGTTGACTTGTCACTAATTAGATGAGGAGCTTTTGCTTGCGGTCTGATGGTGCGATACGATGCTTCGCGTTTTGCCTGCCAGGAAAAGCGCAAAGGCTGCCCGCGTGGAAGTGTGGATGACAACAAATCAAGCCCGCAGGTCTTCTTTGCTCGCGATTGCGTGGGCGCATCGAATTGTGGTTAGCGCTACGAAGTCTTCCATCAGGTTGCCGCCATCTCTGTAACTAAGAAAATACAATACAATACAACTTTATTTATACACATTTCACAAGAGCTGGAGCTGTAACAAAGCGCTTTCCATATGGTGTCATCTAAATTCGCAGGAAATTCTCAGCGGGACATCGATCTGACTGCCATCGCATCGCAATGGAAGGAAATTCCATGTTTTTGTAAGATGGAACCTAGTGGCAGCAAGTATAACGAAAACAGCAAGGGCTCCGAAACAGAACCTTGTGGAACACCATACAAGATGGCAGCAAAGCTTGAGATGAAGCTCCTGTACTAATTCTCCTCGATACCAAGATGCCACAAGATGGTGCTTTGGCCTGAGCACATGGAATAGGATAACATTTTGTCTTTAGACTTGGTGAAGCAGCATGTGGTTCAATGCCCAAGTAGATTGCTCTCCACAGTGTCCCAAGTAAATGTAAACAATTTTGTCTGAGATGTCGTGTAACTACATCACAGTGTACACATTGCCATCTCTGTTTTTGTCCGCGTTTATTTTCATGTTATTTATTTTTTTGCCGTGCTGACATCTCGGTCGATATCGGAGATTATCTAGATAACCGTAAAATGAACATAATAAATCCTGACAGACTTTTTTTTTTTTTAATAGCACGTATGAAAGTAGCTACTGTGTCATTTGTCGAGCTTGTGTACAGTACTGAATTTGTTCTTCCTTGCAACGGCAGCTCTTGGGAGTTTCCTGTATTTATTATAGTAATAAAAAAACAATACAGCAACAGGACCTAATTTATCATGAACTGATTTTAGGTCAGATTAAATGCTTGGTTTACACTCTTTTTTTTAATTTTTATTTATCAAAGCTGTTTTTGTTCACCCCCCCCCCTCCCCTCTTAGTTGTTCTGCCATGACGTATCAAATTGGTGTCACTTGGCAGAAGAGTTCCAATAAATAAAAAAATCATGTAAAGTTTACATCTAACTTCTTCTTGTTCGTCTTGTCAACAAGTTCATGTTTACCGCTGTTGATTTATCTTCTCCAACGTGGCTTCAAAAGAAAATGACTCTTGACAACTGTAGAGGGGGCCCAGAGCGAACAAAAATGTTTATCTTTCATGGTCGTATTGGGACAAATTCCAACCATCGCCCCCCCCCCAAAAAAAAAAAACTGGCAGACCTTAAAAGCATTCTCTGAGGCAATTTGGAAAATGAAGCCACTTGACTTTGACACAAGCACAACATTGGTCCTCCTCCATGTTTGGGATCTTCCTTTCAGCTGAATCCAGTTTTTAATCATTAGTTTCTGCCTAATTATATTTTGCTGGTATTAAAAGTGTGCAGCTCCGCTCACACTCCCCCCCAGCTCATTTGTCATGCTGCTATATATTCGAGCACAACTTACTCCCAACTGATCTTCTTGACATTGATAAATTGAAACACGGACTTGACTCGGCGGCTGACGTGTCAGAGGGATCCCAGGATGAATCGGAATATTCTTGGCACACACCCCTGTTGAGAATCCCACCCCCTTCTCTTTATTTCCCGCCGTTCTGCCAATCCCGACCGGAACCTTTTTCCCCCCCTTTTGGCCTCCATCGCCATGTCGGCTCATTGTCCTTCCCGCTTTCGTTCCCACCGAGATCCACACTCGGGCTAATGATCACATCATAAAGCGTCTTTCGCAGCACTCGCTGGCTTCCAATTATCCTCCAGTTCTCCTCCTTCTCCTTTAAAATAAAGACCCTTAACCTCTCGCTACCTGCTGCCTTCATTAGTCGGCATTCTCTCGCTCTGGTTTCTTTAGTTTCTGCTCTCTGTGGACGCTTCTCTCTTGAAATCACCTTTTTCCGCGCAACGTCAGATCATTATCTTCGCTCCCGTCGTCTGTATTTGCTGGGGTAAACTAATCCTTAACCGAGGCTAAAATGGGCCGTGGTAGCGATACCACATCAAATTAAAGAAAGTTTCTCAGTTCGTGCCGCAAATGAGAGGTTGCAAAAATGGAGGAAGCGCCAGCGTTGCTAGCGCAGTTTCTTAATCTGGCTGAGTGCTAAGTGCACTTGACAAAAAAAGTCATCTTAAATGCCGTTGGAAATTGCATGTACACATCTGCTCTAGTTTTTATTTTTCATGCTGCACTTTTGCGTGATACTCTTACAAATGAATTAGCAAGATGCAGCGAGTCATTTCTGAAGCAGACGTCAAACAATCGTCCGAAATAAGGACATGTTGCACCGATGATGAATGTGGCAACTAACGTAATAACTTGATAACCACACTGGGGACCAATATTCAGCGGCAGACTAGAAAACAGAAGAGTGGCCTCAACATGCCAATCTGATGTCGGCCTTCGGAAAGTCGGTTCACGGCGTCTTGTTTGATGTAGCGCACCACGTCGTAAAGTCGAACCGTTTTTTTTGAGGCGTCCCAATTTTACAACCGATTGTGGCCCACCAATCAAAAAGTTTGCCCACCCCTGTCTAAGAGGAACTGTATACTTAAAGCAATCCGCTTCAAACCAAAAAGGCTTCGGCTACTCAATTGCATCTTTCCTAATTGTCTAAAATATATCAGAACTTTCCAACTTGAGGCAATATTTTACTGCACAGCTCCCACAAAGTAAGAAAGAGGCTCAGATACTTCTCCGACAGTTTAAGTGTCCAAGAGATTTAATAAATTTGTTCTGAAAAAATTTCCAAAACTTTAAATTGGGTAATCATATTTTAATGTAACAGAAGATTTGCCACCACTTGCAAACTTCCAGTACTTAACGTACCATGACAATAAAGCCGCAATCCTACGAGAATGAAAAATAATATAATGTTATGATAAAAATTTTAAATCACAGTCTTGCGAAACTTACTTTAATAATGTTGAATTGACCCCGCATTGAGAAGAAGCCATCAAATGTCGAGAGAAAAGGGAAAATGAAACTTTGTGAACAAATATCACTATAAAGGCATTTGAATAAAATCATTAGGTCTGTATGCTCACATGCATCATATCATGCCACCAAATTTGTCCTTCAGCCGTTACAGCTATGAAAGAAAATTAGTCTCTCTCGCTCTCTCGCTCTCACTCTCTCTCTCTCTCTCGTTCGCTCGCTCGCTCTCTCTCTCTCTCTCTCTCTCTCGCGCTCGCTCGCTCTTGTTTTCAGCTAATTTGTATTAGCATGTCTTCTGTCTCCATTAGCATGTCCCTGTTAAATATTCAGAGGGGAAATGGTGCATGAGTCCACGTTTGTCGACCAAATGACACAATGTACCGAAACACAATGTCTACACTCGCAAAGAAACTCCCAAACACCCCCACCCCACACCTCCTCGAGCGTTATCCCCAGCAGATGTGATGCATTTGAGGCTGTAAAAGTGACACGCATTTCCTCCTTGAATATTTAACAAGCTCTCGGTTGGCATTTGCAAAAAAACAGAATACAAAAAAAATAGGATGCAGTGATGTGGTGAACCTCAAGCAGAATAAGAGAGAAAACAAAATCCAATGTTGCCACTTTGTGACCTGCTTTTCCTCACCCGCGACTCTTCGCATCCATCTGCGTGCTTTTCACTCTGTCCTGCACGCTCCTCTTTGCACCGAGGGGTCAAACCAAATGCTTTATAGTTTGTACGCTTCAGCCATGGCAAACTGTTGCTTGTTCTCTCATCCAAACACATGGAGGTCACTGAGAAGGTGAGACGGCAAACATTGTGTGTGCCTTGATGTTGTTTGGTCCGCAAGCACCGGTGTAAGTGTGCGCGTGCGTGTGCGCGTGCGTGCGGCCACAGATGCTTTAGCATTTAGAGCAGCAGTGCCAACATTGAATTTGTTTATTCATCGTTCACTTATTTTCCACATCCTCAGATTTATTCTACTCAAATTGTACCAGTTGAGAACACTGCGGATTCATGTAATAATAGAGACAGTTACATTTATTTTTATAATCTTGTAGATTGTTTTTCCAATTGTGCTGTGTCAGCAAACTCTGATTTCCCACTTTCTTGAATGTAGCATTACTAGCTAGCTAGCCAGAAACAAACTAGCTAGCAAACAGATATAAAAAAAAAACAATCTGTGCTTTTATTTTTGAGGTAACTAGAAGGTCACCAGTATTAATCAACAATTAAAATATTCGCTAAAGCAGAGGTCGGCGTGAAACATTTCACAAACAGAACTTTTGATAAAGAATTAGTTTATCAATCATGATTACATTAATTCTAAAAAAAAAAATAAAACATTTATTTTCCACTTTATTAAAATATGATCAGTTCTGAAATAAAACGATTGAAACAGTTTTTATCAGTTTGATACTAACAGTGAATTAAAAATGTCAATTATGTTCTGCAGCTAAACAATTTCGCTTTGAATTTAGTAAATGTTTGTTTGTCTACCTGTTTTTTTTTGGGTTTTTTTTTTAATTAATTTGATGCGTCCTGTTTCATGGAGGATGATGGACAGACAGGCAGTAACATTTTTAATCTGTTAATTATAAGACGGTTCCACTGCCCAACTAAAAGTTCTCTCTTGTGTCATATACCACCGCACCTCCTCATCGAGTTTAGAAGAAATCAGTTCTGTCGTTTTTGAGTAAAAGTAAGCCAATGTGTTTCTAACTCACAGCTACCCACACATAAATCACTTCACATTCATTCTCTCGCACAGGAGAAAAAAAAAAAAAAAGCTTTTTATGGTCGACCCCTTCTGCAAAGCTCTATGACGTGCATGCAGAGAACATTAAAAGCATCTTAACAAATTCATCATCATCATCGTTCACAGTCACGAGTGGTCAAAAGGCGATTGAGCATGTTGGCGGTGGCACGGAATGACCTTGAGCGCCTCTATCAACTCTCCAGCGTCTGCTTCTGCCATTTCAAAGAGCCTCAAGTTGACTCGCCTTCTCTTTGTCGAGCAAATGTCTCAGCATTTTTTTTTTTAATATATATTTTTTTACCCTCCATTAATTATTTATTTTACTCCTCCTGCGTTGAGAACATCGCTCTCGCGTTCTCTTTTGTCTCACTGAGTTCTTCCAGACTGCGCAAAGAAGATGGGAATCGGCCCTCTGCCGTCATACATTGCATGGGAAAAAGGTGTTGTAAACACAAAAAAAGACCTTTTCGAAATAGACGTGAAAGTCCCACTTTGAAGGCAGCTAATGTATGTTGACTTGAGTGTCAACATCTTTCTTCGATGAGATTCCCTTAAGTGCATAATCGCTCTGGCAGAGCGAGCCAGCTCAATGAGATAATAATATCCTTTAAATGAAGAAAAAGTGAGGACGCTCCGCCGTCACTCTCTGGGGATGTCTTTCCCGCCCTCAATTAAGTGAGCTGTTTTGCTTTTTATTCACTTTACCGTGGGAAAACATTTTTCTACCCATTGTTTCGATTTGATTTACATAAAATTTCGGTTTTCAAGTCTAATTGTTTTCGTCCGTCATTCTCTCTCGCTTTCCTGTTAGTGAATTTCTCTTGATATCAATAAACTTTGTCTGTAAGCTTTTTTTTTTCTACTGGAAGAAAAATAACTTTTTCTTTGTTTTTGGACAAGAACACGTGGCAGTCTTATGTGTTAAGTCAGCGATCCCTAACGTTTTTTTTTTTCCACCGCGGAGAGAGCATGGCGCGGTTTGTACGTGGCCTCATTTTGCGTCATGAGTATGACATAACGGCGAGACGCCGTTCATCACAGTGGTGGGCGGTCAAGGCCTTCTGCTGGCCTAACATAATCAAGAAATCATGATCATATTCTTCACTTTGATGTCATATTGTATCGTAGTGTTGAATTCTTAGGTTAGCGTTTTTTATCCAATCAGAATTCACCTAACTCGTGTTGCCAGGCAGATATATATATATATATATATATATATATATATAGAGAGAGAGAGAGAGAGGGGGGGGGGGGGAGGTTAGAGAGAGAGAGAGAATTTATATAATACATCAATATTAAGCTCAGCATCACAGTTAGGGCTGGGTATCGATTCAAACTTCCAAAATTTTCCAATAGATTCGATTTGAGTTTCAATTCACAAATCACTTTGATTGATTTTCGATTCAGTCACGGATTTCATGCAGAACTAATTTTACTTTCATATGGAAGGCATTCTCCGAAAAACCAATTTCCGCCATTTTGTTTTGAAACGCTACTTTTGCATAGTGACAAGCGTCAAGTCACATACATTTATGGGTAAAAACACATTAGTAAAAGTATTTAAATGTTTTTTACGAATCGATAACAGGCTATGAAAAAGAAAATCGATTCAAATTCATATATTGATTTATTTATTTTATATATATATATATTTTTCTTTTTTAATTTATTTATTTATTTTTTTTTATTATTATTTTTTTTTAACCCAGCCCTAATCTCAAAGCCATAGTTTGACAATATTCCCATGCACTCTTGGTCTAATCCCCCAATCAGGTCCATAAAACTCCTGGAAGAGGGAAGAAGACTTGAAGTGAGCACAGCTTGAGGGACTCTGACTTTAGTGGATGCAATATTGTGAGCAAAATTGATGACATGAAGCACAGCCAGTTGCCTCCGGGGGGGGGTCGTGATGCTCCTCGGGTCTTTAGCGAGAGTGGAAAAAAAAAAAAATTGGAAATTGTATTAAGAAGTGACAAAGATTTTGAACATTGCATTAACATCCAATGTGTGTATTTCGTATGGTTTGGGCTGGGTTTTTTTTCTCCTCTGTCTACTCCTTCAGCTATGGGACTCTCGGGAGGGAAATCGGCTACACCCTTTCCCTCAGCTCTCCTCTAACCGTGACATCTTTGCGATATGTGCTCGCCACTCTTCATACAAGCTCCCTTCATGGTAACCAACGGTAAATTTTTCATGAATGTAAACCTTAAAGTGTCAAGCAGCGGCGCATTAAAAAAATAGTCTGTGGAGAGAACTATGCTGAGCATGCTTAGCATTCTGCCAACATTTTCTGATCGAGTCAAGTTAATCGAGGCCATAATCAGATGACAGCAGGCTGGAAATGTGTTTGCGTCTTCCCACCACAAACTGCGAGGATGCCCACGCACGTGCTCTATACGGTCCGCGTGTCATCTTGGGTCAATGCCGGTGTGCCGGCACTCGGTGTGCTTTATTTTTCTGAAACAACGAGGCACATTTGCTGCAGGGTCTTTCGCTGACGTGATCCCAGGGTGCTGCTTGCATCCAGCATGATGTCCCACAGCCTGTGGAATGCTTTTCTGATTGTATTCTAATATAGAGACTGAGAAATAATCATCTCTGTTCCTTATATCGCGACAACAACAAATTTAATGGAGGCCCAAGAATTGACGTAGAACTCCGCTGCATTTTGCTGTCAAATAGTTCAACCCCGACTGTGAACTGTTTTTGGCGCAGTTCTTTTATTGGAGCTGTTTAATTGTGAATTGACCTTAGAGCTTTCCATTCATGATTTGACCATTAAAAACATTTTAAAAAAAGGCTTTTAAATGATTCTTACAAATAAACAGTTTGAATCAACGGCAAGGTGAAGCGTTGATTCTGTTTGTCTGTTTTGCTTTTTGTTTGACCTTTTGTGTCTTTTTGTCCAACACTTGTTACGAAAACATCAACAAGTGCAGTAGGAGAAAATGATTGCGAGACGGGAAGAAGGTTTATCAGAAATGGAATGTGAAGTAGGTCGAGTAGTTTGCAGTGCGATGCGCGTGTGACCCTGGCAAACATGATTTTTTTCCCGCTGTACTACAATAAAGTGTAATTGCACATCCACTCAGGTAGTTGGCAGTGGCGCGCCCATTGTGTGCCGCGAGTATTAACTCTACGGTGTAGGTTTGTTTTGCAATGAAAATTCTATTTATAGTTGCGGAGGAGAGTGGGTGGTTGTGGAGGTGGGGGGCGAATTATTTTCTTCTTGCTAGGGGAGCGTAATGGAAAGTAATTGAGAAGCACTGCACTAAAAAGTTGGAAGATGATATATATATATATATATATATATATTATTAATTTCCAGTGTTAACACTTTCATATTGACAGCCCTAATATGTAAGTAAGTGCTAAAAACAGGACAACTGACGAAGGATGGTGTGTTTTGTAATCCAATCCTAATACCACGCCTTACAGCCACATTTCCGCTGTTTAAAGCACATCCTTCCAAATTTAATTTCCACTTAATACCCTTTTAATTTCCCGCTACATTACCACGTCGACTCATGCTCGGGAAAAACTTGTCCACTTTGCTCCCATCTGATTCCA
This sequence comes from Idiotropiscis lumnitzeri, assembly GCF_059441095.1. NCBI lineage: Eukaryota > Metazoa > Chordata > Actinopteri > Syngnathiformes > Syngnathidae > Idiotropiscis > Idiotropiscis lumnitzeri. The sequence goes on along the minus strand of NC_142397.1, from coordinate 7,890,902 downwards.
TCTCAATCTCGATTACGCACGTTTGAGCAGATTGGCGGAGAGTTTGACGAACCGATAAACGAGCGTCCTTCCGCCACATGTGCGCATTGAGCACAAGGGCTTCGGACAGATGTAACCCCGCCTTCTTTCTCCACTTGCTCCTTCCTTGTGTTCAGCGTGCGCCTCCTCACTCAGTCAGTACGGAAGGTGACGCCGCGCGTAAAAGCTTCCCCCCTTTTGGATGCGCTCTACTTCTTGCTGAAAGTACTCGTGGAAAATACGCTTTTAGGTATCACTCCGCTTACGCTTGACTATTCAACGCATTACTTTGGCTCATCATTTAAATGTATTTATTTTTTTTCCCCGTTTTTTTCTGAAGTGTTTTGGTGACGTTGTTCCAAACGTGCCCCGATGCCTCCCGCAAGAGGCGAAGCACCCGCTCGCTGCTGCGTGAGACCAAGCGACAACGAGCAAAGCAAATGAAGACGAATAAAGAGGGGAGCTAATTCCCAATGCTGGATTTAAACGGAGGCACGCAGCTACAAACTTATGGCGTGAAGGTAAGATTTACAAAAACTTTGCCTTCTAATAATGCTGTCCCTATCCCACGTATCGCTCATTTGACACCTTCCGAGTCACGTTCGGATTCTTGGGCTGAGGCTAAGTGATTGATTGGAGTGAACTCCACTGATATTAACTTTAAAGGTGTGTGGATGTTAAATAGCTCCATTGCTCAAGGAAGCTGCGGGGAACCTTTTTTCCTCTCAGTGCTCACATGGGAAAAAATATAACCAAATATAAAATGGCAAAATTATTCATTTGTTTAGATCATCTCTTTAGGATGCTGACACAGCTCTGATGACATTGCTCATACGCTCAGTTCAACACGACAGGCAATTCTATCCCTCAAATGACTGATTTATTTATTCACGATTTGGTTCACTTTGTTGTTTTCTCGAAAAAAAAAAATCGACTTGCTATGATGCATTCGGGGCATTTGTGAGTTTTATTTATTCATTTATTATATTTTTTTTAATTTTTTTTTTAAATAACAGTTCTTCCAAGGTTTTTATTTGCTTGTATAAACGGTGAGGGCTATGTATGGTCCAAAACAAGTGTTTGTGCTGGCCATGAATGACCCACCAGCCATAGGTTGCCCACCCCTGTCTTACAGTATTGATATTGTGGTTTGCTTGTGCATTGTGCAACTAAAAAGATCAACACACACACACACACACAAAGTCAATGTTGATATGCAAATGGGTGTGTTGTCCTTTGCGATGTGCCCAAATTAATTGCATGTGATGCTGCTGAAAATGAAGAAGAACAGTGACTTGATTATTCAGTTGGACTTAAAAACAATAAAATCAGAATGAGCGAGTCACATTTTTTTATCAGATTTTGAGGGAGGGAGACAAGAGCTGATTAATTCTATTTCGAATCTGTAATAGGGAAGCTGAAAGCGCAAAAGACTGGTCAACAAAAAAAAATTTTGATTTTTTTTTTTTTTTTTAGTATTTTTTTTAAACTATATTTAGTGAGCAGCTGTTCTGTTCTGAAGAAGTGGCTCATAAATTGTAAATGTCATAAAAAAAAACCCTGACAATTCAGTCCAGCTGTGTTTGTCAAAATAAGGTAATAGACACTTACTCTAAGTGCATCCTGTCGCAACCAAACAAAGCCAATTTGATAGCGGCGTACTGTAGAAGAGAAAGGATGCTCTGCATATTTGTTTCCCAGTTGGAGTCTATATGGATCCTACACATCAGCTTTTCTTGAGCACTTATCAAGCCATGCAGACCATTTGACAGAAATAGCTCCAGTGAATCAAATCTCCTGGAGGGATTCTGAGAAGGGTCCGTCTGAAAGGCATGTCCAGCTCAGCTGCATTCGATTGCAATCAGCAAATGATAACAGAACGCATTTCCTGGGCTAAATGGCCCATCACTTGATGCCGTTTTTTATTTTTTTATTTTTTTTTAACATGAGTGTGGCATGCTGCCTTTAAGTGAGTCAAGATTCACGCATACGACCATCAGGTTTGAAAGCCAAATCACTTAATGCGGCTGCTCAGTCAATACTGACATTTGGATTGAACAAACTGCTCTCTTGGGAGGCCACGTCACATGTCTTCAACATGAGCGTCTCACAGTGCGTGTTTTCCTCAAACCTCAAATGAGCAGCACTCGTGATTTGTAAAAAAAGAGCTAATACGTTGTGGTCATGGTGGTGATGTTTTTTTTGTTGTTGTTGTTGTTCAAGACAGCAATCAGCAAACAAACAGACAATATAATCTCTGTGGAACGAAAAAAGAGTTGAATCGGGAAAGGAGTTTTTATTTAAAAGCTGTCAGTTTATTGGTCCATGAACAAACGAATCGTATGACACGAATCGCCATTTATCGGAGATACACTCTCAACTATCAGGATTTTATATGCTAAGATACAATAAATCGATTTGCGCAATTTTTCAAAAAAGCAAAGGTGAAGCTGCCACTTTCCTCCAGCAGATGGCAGTGTGGAGCCAATTTGTCACAGTGAGTCAGCGCACTTAAGCAGTAAGCAGAGTCATACTGAATGGTCTGAATGAGCCAGGCCCTGAGCCACGCGGTCGGAGCAAAACAAATACTTTGAAATGTTATATAATAAGATAACATAAGAAAAAAATGTTTGAGGAAAAATAGCAATATATGAACATTATTTTACTAATGGCTTCACCATAACTTAAGATAGAAATCACAGCATATCGCACCGAAAAGAAAAGTACAAACCTTAAAAAAATCCTTAAAGATTAGAAGAAATGTATTTTATACTACTAGCCTGCATGATATTACCATGAACTGAATTTTTCGTTGTTTATGAATAACAATAATTTGTCCGATGCAGGGTCTACTAGTGCTGGTTAAATGAAGCTTCAAATCTGCTTCATGAACCAGTTGTAGTATTTTTGGACTCCAATAGATGGCACTCTCTGATCAACATTTCGTTGAAAGCACACTGACTTGCCATTTTTTTAAAACCTTTATTTAATCAAGACACTATCTAGTCACGATCTCTCCCCTGGCTGTTTCCAAACCATCGTCTGATAAGTAGATAAGTCCTTTGAGACTAACTGGTTTATTTGAGATCTTGTCCAATAAAACCAGTGACTCTCACCTCCGCCTTATTAATCATCCAAGTCTGGTCTTTCTAACTTTGTCCTCAAAACATCTAACCTTGGCTGTTCCTCGGATGAGTTTAACTCTCTTCGTATCCAACCTGGTCTTTCCCAAAGAAAACGTCCTCATCTTCATTTCTGCCTCCAGCTATGCTTCCTGTTGTCTCGTCAAGCCATACATTATAGATGGCCGACTGTCGTAAAGCTTCCGATTCATCCTAGCAGAGACTCTTCTATCACATAGACCAATGGTTGCCAATCACCGGGTGGGCCTCTTTAGGAAAAAAAAAAAAAAGTCAAGATGCTAATTTTCTTGCTCATATCAAACACACAAGCTCGCAAAAATCACGGTTCATGACCGATTCCAGTTGAACTTCATCTGTCAGCCCGCCCATTACTATTGCAAAGAAAAAGGGGCTTAATGATGATCCCTGATGCACACCACAGTATCATATAAACAATATTTTATACTGGACCATGTTAGATTACGCACCATTTCCACCATACTGTACGACATCATTCCAAGAACATCAATATCAAGTCCTAAATTTACTCACATATGACAGTAACTGTTACTGCGCTTCATTCAGTATCAGCGTGAGCCAGGTGGACAAAAAAAATAAATAAATAGGCTGAGCGGGAAGATTTTATTTGGCCCAGGATGACCCCCCAAAAAGGCAAAGGGATGTCGACGGGAGCTTCTCTGACCTTTGCGTGTGCTCATATTACGATCATCAGAACACAGAGATGTAGCACATATAAAAAAAAAAAACAATCCCGCAATACTACTGACGGGATGCGAGGACTGACCCCTAAATACCACAGGGTGTCACACCACCTCACTGGTTGTGTTCTTGTGTCTTGAAATGTGGCGGCGATTCTCTGGATGTTTTGTCTTTTGACAAGTCCTGTAGCTCATTGAACTGTACTCGAGTCCAGTGAATGTATGCGAGTGGCCTACATTCCCCTCTCTCTTTCTCTCTCTCGCTTTCCCTCCCGTTCCACAAAGCCAATTGTTGTCTTGTCAAATATGTCAGCTTGCGTGGGGACCAGCAGCAGCACTTAAATGAATGGAGGAAGACCAATTAAGTCCCCCCTAAAAAACGGAGGAAGATCCATCATGATCTGGATGAGCTCCAGGTTAAGCCGTTAAATGCAGAGAAATTGATGTCGGCGGCTTTGGGGTGTCTGTGTCACTTATTGATCATGTGCCTCATGTGAACAGTTTGGGACGAACTGCAATATGGATGAGGTGTGCTTTGTTTTTAATTCCGTGTTGTTTTTTTTTCACAGAATCTTCATTATTTTTAGTTCTCGTTATAATTGCCTTCACACATATTTCTGGTCTTGGCAACCCGACTTTGATACATAATTAGATGCCCATATGGCTCACGTTGTTCAAGTTCATACATTTGAAATAACACCTTCATCGCTATTTATTTAGATTGAGAGCGTGTTTGAGTCGGAGCGGCACAGTGGGCGACTGGTTAGCACGTCCGCCTCACCGTTCAGCGGTGCCGGTTTCGGCTTGTCTATGTGGGTTTTCTCCGGGTACTCCGGTTTCCTCACACATTCCATAAACATGCATGGTTGGTTGATTGGATGCTCTAAATTGTCGCTAGGTGTGATTGTGAGTGTGAATGGTTGTTCGTCTACCTCAGGGGTGTCAAATACACAGTGGGCCGAAAATGAAACGGGCCAGCATTTGATTTTTTTTATTATAAGTGGTTTTATTAATGTCATACAATATTTAGTTTTTAAAATTAATATCATTTTGAATGTTATTATTATCATGTAGAATGTAAAATGGTATAGTAGTCATTTGGTATCACCTCGCGGGCCAAATGTGCCCCTCAGGCCGTAGTTTGCCCACCGCTGGTCTATGTGTCCCCTGCAATTGGCTGGCAACTAGTGCAGCGTGTACCTCGCCTACTGCTGCTACTGAGGTAAAGCAGCTCGGATCACGGAAAGTGTGTGTGAATCAAAATCTTAGCGAAAATAAATAAATAAATAAAAAAAACTATGCCATAATTTAAAAACAGCCTTCTCATTTGAGTCTTAGCAAGCATGAACAAGAGTGAATAACCTGGAGGCACGTGGAAAGAACAGAAAACATTTTCACGCCTTGGTGGTAACATACATGAGCAAGGACACACGTCGAATGAATGTCATTGAACTAGCTTTGCTCTAAATGACTCCAGTCCCGTGAGATACAATGTATCGTGAGATAACAACGCGAGAGAAACAACTGATGGACTCTCAAGAGAATAGTTTGACTGTTCTATAAGAACAACTATAAGAATATATTTAGAATTTAAGTCTGACATTTTGAAATAATGCCACGGATGGCCTCTAGCAAATCAATTTGAAAATAACAAATGCAAACCTTAATAGACTACTTTTGACGAATATCGTAGAAGTATTTCACTGAATTAATTGAAATTAATCTGGTTTGGAGAAAGGACACTTAACTTATTCTCTTCCTGCCCAGGTAACAAGAAATGTACTTTTGGGCGTCTATATCCGTCAATGGCAGCGAATGAGTTTTAAGGTCATCAGTGGTGTGGTGTCCTGTTTTAGTTATGTCGCGTTCATCACACTCTACTCAACGCATGGGTCTAAATATCGTTAAGACGTCAAAAATTGTTGCATCTTGAAAAGAAATGAGGATCAGGTAAAATACAAAGGAAGGGCAAAAATAAGGTGTGCAAACGTAGAACGCGCGGCCCACTTGAGGAGGATAGATTGTTAAATCAGTCAGGCTGATTGCGGCACATGAAACCTGACACGCGGGCCAAATTTATTTGCTGGCTCCAGAACCGCTGAGTGAATGAATCACTTGGTTCCACTCCCAAGGTAAAGTCATAAAAAAGGTCAAATTTGAAAAACAAACGAAAGGTGGAGTGGAGATAATGTAAGGTGTTGGGTCAAACCGCTGGGCTACGCAGTGCACGCCTCACTTCAACAATTATTTTCAAATTCCTTGTGTCAAGTGCCAAATATTGCTTGTGTGCGACGAAACAGCATTTTTACTGGCAACTAGGACATTTTACTAAAGAGGTTTTAAGTCCTTTCTTTGGTGAACAAAGCTGTATTATAAACTGACGACCTGGATGACCTTTTTCACACTGTTCTCGAAAATGTTCTCACCTTTCAAATGGAAGATCTGGGCGGTATGCCTCGGGTGGTCGGATGGTTTTCTGCCAACTTAAAAGTTGCCGGTTTAATCCTCAGTGTGTCCTTGAGCAAGATTCTGAACCTGTAGTTGGTCCTGACAATTCAGGCCCTCTTTTGGTCTCGCAAGTGCCTGTGCGCTCGGTGTTAAAATGCGTTTTGGTGCCGGGGGCAAGTCTGGTCATGGTCATGGCACGAAGATGCCTAGCTCCCGACGCACCTGATAACGTACGATATTAGGGGTGAAAGGCGGTCTCCAATTGCACACGTTCCATGCATGGCTGCCTAAATCATCCGCAAGGGGAGATCTTGCAGTTTACCTTTATGAATGCAATTTACGCATGCCAATGTCATGCACGGACCCCAGTGAGTCTATTTCTGCTTCTGCAATGTCAAGCCCTTAAGCACTGCGTTCGCTTAGGCCGCCCTGATTTTAATGCAAATGAAAGGGTCCACGAAGATTGTCTCGGAAAATACTGAAAAGAAGAAAACTCCACCCCCGCACAGTTAAATTCTGCTAAAGCTTTTTTGTTTAGTGGGTCAAAAATGTGATTGAATGATCGGAAATAAAAAAAAAAAAAAAATAATAATAATAATGATTTCTAGGAAAACAATAGATCAGAAAATAATAATAATAATAATAATAATGATTTCTAGGAAAACAATAGATCAGAAAATAATAATAATAATAATAATAATGATTTCTAGAATAAAAATAGGGAACTCGCAGCGGTCGCTGCTCAAGTCCTAAAAACTCCAGTACTCCTGTACTGTAGGTGGCAGTAGCATTACAAAGATGATGTCACACGCCAGTCTTTTTTTTTTTTTTTTAACACAGCTCCACCTACTGGATCCGGTTGGTCATTGTAGGGAAGTAAGGAAGTTCATGAATGACCAAAATGCAACACAATGGTCTCAAATGCGTTGCCCGGCTCCCATTTTCAGCCAGCGGGACGATATTTTGCAGCCTCCCGATTGACATAAATGTTTAACGTTCGTGCGGCGCCCAAGTTTTCTGCTCTGGGCGTTTTGTGTGTTTATTTTTTATTTATTCATTTTTTTTTTAAATCACTCTCGTAGCACAGGCTCACGACAGCTTTCGGCGAAACGTAATTTTTAAGTGACACTTAGTGGAAAGAAAAGCTGTCCTGTCACCCAGTCCCTGACGTGTCATTTTTCGAACTTGCCTTGAAGAGAAAGGTTGATGACAAAAACAGCTGACTACAAGAAAAACAGCCAATTGAATGTTTTTTTTTTTTTGGTGAGCACAAGGGCACCCCGACATTTCTTGAATGCACAGAGAAAGTTGCGGTGCTTAAAAAGTCGCACGTCATTACTCAAGTAGACATGTTGAGGAGTATGCAAAGTACCCGCGAGATGAGAGAGAGGACCGACTCACCAATTTTGTTCACGTGCTGAAGAAACATTAAAGGGGTCATCCAACCAGGATGGTCCATTTTTCAAGAACGAACTGAATTTATTAGCTTGCATTTTATTTATTTCTTTTTGGAGAAATCAGTGAATAAATAACGATTTGAAACCTGCCCCCTAAAAACAAAAGTATTTGGCCACGCCCCCTCTCTTCCACATAGTCAGTCAGAAAAATAAGACTTCCTTTTTATCAACTGCGTGATAAAGCGACTCTTTCCATCCGTGGCGCAACGGAGAGCTGGCTACCGCAGATCCATCCCTTTTTTGGTAATTACCGTATTTTCCGGACTATAAGCTGCTACTTGATGTTCATTAGTTTTATTGCATATACAATTTTTTTCCCCGCCATTTATGTCTCAAATTACAAAAAAAAACAACATTTGCATCATTTGATTGATAAAGAAAATAACGAGATGGAAACAACACGACATGAGATGTCGCTGGGGACGTTTTGCTTAAGGTGTGGAATGGAAAGGCAAGCCGGAGTGTGTGTGCGCGTGTGGGGGTGTGTGTGTGTGTGTGTGTGTGTGTGTCAAGCAGACTCGCATGAGACAAGATCGGTTGTTAGGTTGGAGAATCCCGGCAACCTAATGATGCTGATGGAGGCTTGTTATCTCTCTCTCTCTCTCTCTCTCACACTCTCTTTCTCTCTCTTTCTTTCTTTGAGGACACACATTTTTCCCCTCTATCTACTTTTTAGTAGGCGACATCTGAAAAACTGAATCCTCGCACCTCATATTTATCCTGCTAGTTGCTCGTCTTTTTTTATTTAATTTTTTTTTTGCAACCTCCGGAAATGTCTCCAGTGTTCCATTTGCTTTCATCACTTTGTGACACGATCCACCTAGAGAACAGTCTCCTGCCAGCTGTAAAATATTTTTATTGAGTGGCATTTCTGCCGAAACAGGTTATTGCATACGTCAGTCAAATACATGACTTGAGTGGTTCCAGACATTTTTTTTTTTTTTACAAGTCGCATGTCGTTTCTTTCCAAAGATAACCTCGTATTTCCACCCTGCTTTGTAACATAATGATTTTCTTAGCGTTTTCCTGCATGGCGATAAGTCAAGTATAGTGAAACATGTCTTATAAGGAACTTCACGTGCCGCCCAAACTGTCTACACACCTCTGTCAGGTTTTTGTGATATTAAAAAAAAAAAAAATATGACCTCATATCAATATCACGATAAATTGAGCAATTTTACCTCGATAACGATAACTGCACGATAAATTTGTGGAGTTATCCCTCATTTGCACGATTGTCGGAGGTCATGTTTGACGTTGCGGGAACAGAAATAGAATTGCTGGGTGCATGATTGACATTGGTTCGTGTTAAGTGTGTCCATACAGGCAAACTGCAAGATCTCCACTTGCGAATGATGTAGTCGGCTGCACATTTGACATGGGGCAATTGGAGACCGCCTTGCACCTACGACGAGTGATGGGAAAATGAATCTTCAAATTTGCTTTATGAAACAGTTGTTGTATTTTTTTAGTCCTCTAGATGGCACTGTTGGTTTTAAAAATGGCAAGTCAGTGTGTTTTCAGCCCAAAGTTGATCAGAGAGTGCCATCTACAGGAGTCCAAAAATACTACAACTGCTTCACGAAGCAGATTTGAAGCTTCATTTACCCATCACTACCTACGACTGTGCGCCTATGTCACAAACACAAGTACGCGTACACACATGCATGAAGTGGATGATTCAGTCGACAATAGTCCATATTCCAAGCCAGTGAGCCATCACATTCTAGACTGAAATTTTGAGGCCAAGTTGACACACATTGTTGCTAAAATTAAGTAATCCATTTTAACTGTTAATGCTTTCCTTCCTTCCAAAATGACTATCCTCTCCCTGTGGTTTCTAATTAAAAGCATTATCTGAAATCCCATACCAAACTAAATGCATGTTTAGACATGTGACACGGAAATCTTCGGTCACGACAACTGCACAGAGAAGGGGTGTATAATTGCAATGCCGGGATAGTGACACAGTAATTGCTCAAACCAGAATGCGCAGGTTTATTTTGAGCCCCCGTTAATGTCATCGTAACCTCCACCTCCACAGTCAGCCTGCGGAACATGGCAACTTAATTGTGAGTCTTCCCTCATATGGCAACTAAAGAGAGGTTTTCAGTGCTGGGAGAAAAAGATGTTTCAAGATAGTCATTGACTTTTCCGGCATCGATGACTTTTGACGTGACGACTAAGATGCTTGTGGCTGATAAGACTATCGCGGGGCTAAATCAACACATTGACAGTATTGACAAAATGCTATCAGCTTTGTGGTTTTGCCAGATTTTTTTCCCGGACATATTATGGAACGTAGGAGCACATTTTATGCTGGAGGAGCTTTGGAGCATGACCAAAGTCGATCCTCGACTCAACTCGTTCCATAAGCCTATTAGTTTATTGCATAAACAGTTTAGCAAGAAAATAGGGTGTGAAAAACTGGCATAATGCAGCTAGAAAAAAAATAAAATAAATAAGACTCTCTAAGGCAGGGGTGGGCAAACATTTTGATTGGCGGGCCACAATAGGTTCTAAAATTTGACAGAGGGGCCGGACCAGGAGCAGATGGATGGAGTATTTTGGTCACCTCACCTCATCGGAGACAACAAAAAATGCATTTAATTTTAAATGAAAGTGGAACAAAAGCTTTACAACAGAATATGTCTTTAACAAACCAGAGTATTTAGAATATAAAAGATTAACAAGATGTATTCATTTTTTTTTTTTTTTGTAGTTTGGCGGGCCGGATTAAAACGTTTAACCGAGCCGTAGTTTGTACACACCGGCTGTAAGGGCTATATATAATATAAAGCTTCAAGTTGGAATATATAAGGGTAAAAAAAAGCTCCACAATGGTGTTATCCATCCATCTATTAATTTAGAAAGTAAGAATAGCAGTACATCATTTTGCAAAGGTTAATAAAATGTGACGACTCGGAATGAAACGGCCGCTTATTTTGCCCACCCAAATAACTGGCAATTTAGGCAGTTGGCAGTTTCCATGCCCTGCAATTAAAGATACTTTCTATCAATGATGCATTGTCGCATAGCGGCTCGTTTTAAATGATGACACTATTATTATGTTATTGTAGCAGAGGCTAAAGTGTAATTTGCCGCCGCAATAAATTCAAGCACTCTGCACTGCACACAAGTATTGGACGTCTTAATGAGTTACACTCACAGGCCACATTACGTCGTCTGAAAGCTAATAAGATGCCATGCAAGAGTTGTCAAAATTAGGCTTTTACAAAGATAGAAATGATCCGTCTTGATTGACACCGACACAGATTATTCATTGAAAATTTATAAATTTAGTTTCTTGTCAAAATAAACATAAAACAAAGGGAAAAAAATTGGACCCGTCTGCATCCGCCATCATCGGTCCGTCATTATTTCAGGCCGTCAGTCCTCATTTTTAAAGTGCTTCTTTCATCGGCAGATAAAAAATAAATAAATAAATAAATAAATATTTACAAGGATGACAGCACACAATTTGGAAACAGTTAAGGTGGTTTGACCCATAAAAATTCTTATCCTATTAGTGCTCCGCCTCCTCACATCGTCATGGTAACAAAAGCCGTACGACGTCCTCCGTTGTGTGTCTTGAAAATCTTTTAAGAACCCTGAGAACTGTTTTAAATTTAATGACGCTTGGTTCTCAACTCAACATTTTGCGTCCATTTCTTTTCGGGACAAGATGAAGCAACGGCCAATTCCATATAATTGAGTCAATTCAATTTTTATGCCCAACCATACTTCATCAAATTGTCAAACAGCTTCCACTCACTGCCTGCCAAAGTTTTGCATTGTTGTTATGTTTGCAACTTTTGAGACGACTCTTGCGTCCGGTAAATGCATAAGCTGGGTCGAGTCAGGTTACCGTACATAAATAATTCAAAGTAACTGAGTCTGAAATGCCCCCCCGCCCGCCCCTCCCTTCACCGCACAATTGCTTGTGTTGAAAAAAACTTTTTGCTTTCTTGCACTAGAACACACTTCAGTGCCACACATCAGTGTAAAAGAAAAGTTGCAGCGGTATCGTCAAGAGGTCGCATGTTTCTATTAGCTTGTGGAAAGTGAAAATTTCGCCACTTTATCTGATAAAACAAACAAAAAAAAAGCAGTTATTGTGTATAGGACAAACATCCTTTCTTGTGCTTCTTATCTTTAGGCCGGGGGAAAACGGGCTCTCCGTGCAGAAAGCGACCGTCGTCACTGCAATGTGCAAGTTCAGGGAGAGTCAGATAATGCCTCTTGCTTTCAAAGATCAGTCCCGGAGGTCGCCGGGGAATAAGTGGACACGCGCAGATGCCTGACGGAGGATTGTGGCTAGAAAGTGAGGTCAGGCTATTTAAGGATTCCACCCAGGTCGGGTCAATCGCACACAATGCGGAGGTCACCTGGCTGGCTCAGCGACTCTTTAACTTGCTAATAGATGACGCGCGAGCACCGTGCTCGCCGCAGTTCTGTTTGGCTGAAATGTGGATTTGTGGTTGCTTGTCTCGAATTTCGACGGACGGATTGCGTGACATTAGGTAATCAAATGGATCCATCTTTTCTCATCGCTCAGCGCGATGCAAAGTATTGTGTTAAAACCTGACCACGCGCTTTACCGGGCGCACTTATAACGCAAAGTCATTTGTTTTGTTTTTTTAATTTTCTGCCGACGGCGGGTTTCCCAAAGCGCCATGCATAGCTCACAGTTATTGCATTAAAAGTTTATGACCGTTATTTGGTGTCGCCCTTTTAAGCAGCACGCCTGAATATACGTTATTAATAAGTGGCCGAGCGCCCCGTTGTAGCGTCAGAACGTGTGTGTCATTTCATCACGGTAACTTTGCTGTTTTTGCAACAGTTACATCCGGCCATATTTACACTTTTGGAATTGAGGTCAGTGGAGGGTGTGCGGAGTGGGCGCTTTAAGGTCTATTTGCGAGAGATTGGATCCGCCGGAGGGATGCTCTCGAGCATCCATCCATCCATCCATTTTATATATCTCGCATCCTGTTCAGGGCCGGAGGGAAGCTGGAGTCAGTCCCGGCTGACTGTGAGTCAAAGTCACACACACGCTGTACTGGTTGCCAGTTAATTGCAGGGCACATCCGCTAACCATCAACGGCGTCACTGATTGGGTCTGACGAGCGAACCACGACACTGTCAGTGTCCATGCTCTACGCCACATGACACAGTGTGTTTTCTAGCGTTTGGAGTACAAAGGGTAACAATATTAATTCGCACCCAAATGTTTTAAGAGCAAGGTCCCCATATTGGCAGCTATCGTGACAGATTTTTGAAGAGCCACAGAATATTTGTGTTAAATTAGTCTGCGTGGTCCGATGGAATAATGAACAGCTCGCGGTGCTAATATCCCTTATGGAGCTCATTTTGGCGCAGAAAACAAATTATGGTATTTTCCGGACTATAAGGCGCCCTTGTATATAAACCGCAGTGACTCTTTTTCAGAATCAGAATCAGAAAGCCCTTTATTGTCATTGTATTCAGTGTGCAACGTGATTAGAGTGCTGCCCTCTCCAATGCAATACAACAATAATTTAATTAACTCATTCGCTACCAGCTGAGAAAAGAAATGTCTCTTTGACGTCTTTAGCCGTCAATGGCACTAGATGAGTTAAATATATAAATTAGATTAATTAAAGATTAAATCATGAAATTGAAAATAAATACAAAATGAATCTATTAGTCTTTGTTTTTTATGTACCTGTAGTGATGGGAAAATGAAGCTTCAAATCTGCTTCATGAAAAAGTTTTTTTCGTATTTTTGAGTCCTCTGGCACTGTTGCTTTAAATAATGGGTTTTAAAAATGGCAAATCAGCCCAAGTTTGATCAGAGAGTGCCATCTACAGGAGTCCAAAAATACTACAACTGGTTCATGAAGCAGATTTGACCCATCACGATGCACCTGGAGCCTGCCAGAGGGCAACAAGTCGAACAGGTGTGAGCTCTGGTGAGTATTGTCTTGAATGATATTGAGAGCTGGTGTAGATGTCCGACAAGGAGGGGAGAGGGCAGACAATAATCCTCTGCGCTGTTTTGGGGGGGATTTATTTCGCGTATTTTCTGAACTATAGAGCGCACCCTACCGCTGAATTAAAAAAAAAATCCACAGAAAAGCCGCAACGTTGTAATAGCCGCATGGTTCAAAATCAAGGAAAAAAGGAGCGGCTTTTAGTCCGGAAAATACGGTAGTAGCTTTGTCTTAGCATTTGTACTGAGAAACATTCCACTCACTCACACAACCCACGCGTAGCCTGCTTTTGTCAAAGAGGAGAAAACTGCTTTTTCAGTTTAAAAAAGACAACCTTGATCCATCTAAATGAAATGAATGAATTCCTTCAGAGGGGCTTTTATTTTTATTTTATTTTTTTCCCAAGTCTCTGAAATCCAAATTCCGAGCCATTAAAAAGCTTCTGACTTTTAATATTGATTTGAAAAGAACTGGAACATGATAGTGCGACCTATGATTGCGATCAAATACTTGAAACAGAAAAATAACATTGGCGGTCCTATGTTGCGAAGTACCACAGACGACCTAACTGAAGTTTTTATATTATGTTATTTTATTTTTTTTCAAGTGTTTTGTTTGTTTTCAGTGGCACTTGATAACTTTTCAAAGACATGAGCCGAAGTATGCGATCACTTCTCCAATTAAACTTCTTCTCAAAATGCATAGAAAGCTTTTTGGATATGGATCTAGGACTAAATATCGATATGTTTTTTTTTTTTTTTTTTTTCATTTTTTTAAATTCACAGTTTATCAAATACTTTAAGAAATCGTTATTCCTATGAATCTTGCTGTGAGCGGACTTTAATCGTGATATATCGTATAGCACAGCACTGTGCAGGTTGTTTATTGCACATGCACTTATTTCTGCACGGCTGTTTTAAAATTCACTTCACAATACTTCAAAAAAAAATTGCTGGAAACCAATTGCCTCATTTGATCCGAGTAGCTTGTCTTTATTAAGATAAATGAAGGCCTTCCTTGCAGTCGTTCATTAATGAAAGCGGCTAGGTTCAGGTGATCGAGTGGTTGTCTCCCCAATCCAAATGATGTTTGTTTGATCCTGAGCCCCTGCGAGCGAGGCTAAATGACGTGCTTGAGCCAAATACTGAACCCTCAGTTGCTGTTGACGCTGCGTCATTAGTAGGTCATCAGAAGGTGAATGAGGAGACGGCGCTTAAGCACTCTGAGTGCCTTGAAAGTTGGGAAAGCGCTTTGCAAGCGAAAAGGTCCTGAAAGCATTTCATCTTACTTGAGGTCAGAGTAACTTACTCGTAATCATTCATTGGTCTTACTTGAATTCTAAGGAAACTTACTTAACTCATTTACGACCATTGACGGCGAAAAACGTCAAAGATCCCTTTTTTTTTTTTTTTTTTTTTTTTTTACTCGGCTGGTCGTGAATGACTTTAAAAGAATATGTTGCGCTACACACTGACGAAGTTCTGCGTTCGTTTTCGTCATGAGACGAAGAGTAAGAGCCGTTGTCATGGCAACCAGCATTCGGCTTCCGAACGCCGCAAGAATGATTTACTGCACCAAAAAGTGCCTTAATGCAAAGTTAATGAGACATTTGATTGAGGTTAACATCGGCATTTATGAAAAAATTATATCGGTACGAAAATATTGATTTTAGTCGGGGCCACCTCGGTAGCGTCAAAGTTACAAGAAGCAAAAAACTATGTACCTCTGCTCACT
Organism: Idiotropiscis lumnitzeri; assembly: GCF_059441095.1. Lineage (NCBI taxonomy): Eukaryota > Metazoa > Chordata > Actinopteri > Syngnathiformes > Syngnathidae > Idiotropiscis > Idiotropiscis lumnitzeri. The sequence goes on along the minus strand of NC_142397.1, from coordinate 7,875,429 downwards.
TGCACAGTTCCTCATTCTATGCGGTCGTGAGTGAGTTGCCTAAACTTGTCTGACTTCCAGCATGATTGTGTTTAACTCCGTCATAATGAATCCCCCTAATCTTTATCTTCTTCTCAAAAGCGGTGCTGGTGTCCTACCCAGAGCTCTGCGACGTCACCATCTACAAGGATCTGTTTGTCATTATACTTGTTCACAAACTTGAGCTGGGCTCGACCCTCCCCCAGGCGTCCATCCACGTCCATCCATTATCCGATTCGCTTCTCGGGTATACTGGGGCTGCTATCCCAGCTGTCTTCGGGCAGTAGGCGAGGGACACCCTGAACGGGTTGCCAGCCAATCGCAGGGCACACAAAGAGGAACAACCACGCACATACCTAGGGGCAATTTAGAGTGTCCAATCAAGCTGCCATGCATGTTTTTGGAATGTGGGAGGAAACCAGAGTACCCGTAAAAAACCCACGCTGGCACAAGGAGAACATGCAAACTCCACACAGGAAGGCCCGGAATCGAACTCACGACCTCTGCACTGTGAGGCCATCGTGCAGACTACTACGCCACCGTGCCACCCCCATTAGCAGTCAGTCTCAGTCAAAATATTGTCTTGGCTGAAATAACGTTATATTACTGGCAAATCATTAATATATATCATCTGCTTCCATTACTGCAATTTCAATGCAATGACGATGTCGACCTAATTGCTGTCCAATTCCAGCTTATCTTTTGCCCAGGTTGTTGGCAATTTGTCAAGGGGAGTAATAACCCAAACTAGTTTTCAAGCCTATTCCTGCAGTCCTCATCATTTATTAACCTCTGCAACGAAGAATGGATGAGCACTATTAAACAGATTGTACAGAGCCAACAACGGGAGAATCGTTTTTTTTTTTGTTTTTTTTTAACCAAGCTGCTTTTAAGTTAACAGAACATAAAATGAGCGCCTTATGCAAAGTCCAATCGCACTCACAAAGTGATTTGTATCGCCCGTGCCCTGAACCGAATGTGTCAGCTTCCACATAAGTCTCTTTTACGCAGCAGCTAATTGGCCTTTGGCTCTATTTATTGGGAAATCATTGTCCTGTCTGCAGTGAGCTGAAATCATTCCAATGACTTGTACTTATCAACGGGATTGCAAACATTGAATCGAATATTTAGTGCATATCCGTCACCTGCGCCCTTAATTAAGAAAGACTTTGGTTTCATGAAAACCTGTTGTTGTAGGTATTCTTATTGGTAAAGTGGGTCAGAGGTGTCCCAATAGGCAAATTTTCTCGCTCACCTTTTTTTAAGTAGGCAGACCTACAGGTGTTATTATATCTTTATGGTAAATTCTTGTCATTTCAACAGCACAGCTTTTCTGGTCATTATGGTCGCAAATGCGTAAAAGGAAGTTAATAGATTGCGTAGAAATGCATTTTTTAAAAAATCTTATTTTGTCACTTGGGCATTCTCGCCTCAAGGTTATTTTATTTTGAAAACCATAAATTGTACCCTGTATCATCAAAATGTTTTGAAATAATATTTTTGTTGAATTTTCACTGCACATGCTGTTTTTTTTCATCTTGAACACATGTAAAACACTTTAAAAAATGGAAACTAATACTAAATCTAACTAAAACTAAACTAAAAATGTGTTTAAAAAAATAAATAAATAAAACTAATCAAAACTAACAAACCTGCCTTGAAATCTAATTTAAACTATCTAAATGTATATTTCCCCCAAAATAAATAACTATTGTTGAAGTTCCTAAACTATTAATCAACCCCACGGCAATATGCTTGTACTCCACTGGGTACCAGGCCAGATAAGACTTTTGGTTGTTTTCCGATATTTTCCGGGAATATATTTCCATATTTCCTCCTTCTCCTAAAAATGGCCCATCCCGGTTTGTCAATGTGCAAATACAACACCCCAGTTCAACAATAAGTACCAAACATGCATTTAAATGAGTCCTTTGTTTGACTGTTTTTTTTGATGGATTGATAGTTGAATGACAAACACGCATGTTTGATATTCAAATGAAATTGTCTCATTTGTAGGCAACATCACGCACACTCTTTGAACGTTTCGCAGCATCTTCTGCCTTATTTTGCGTATTTGCTCAATTCAAAATACTCTTTGCTGTTGCTGAATTCTCATTTGTTTACAATTCAATGTATTCAAAATTCCCTTCAAATTGGAGCCGCCAATCAGCCGCCACTGATTGGACCTTTTGACTTGAGCAACCCGTGTAATGTTGTACGTGCACACTTTCCGCAGTTGTGTGCAGCCACTGCTTTTGAACAACAATTCAATTGATGTTGCTGATATTTGGATAGAAATCTTGTTGTTGTTCCCCTCGGTTACAATATTTCCGGTCGGGGAATTATCATTTAAACGACAGCTGAATTATGTTGACATGTGAAGAGGCGTTATTCTTTCCTATTTGTTTACATTGTTACAATGCAGTTTTCTCAAATGTGTTTGTAATGGTCGGAAAGAAATTTATTCCCATGAATAAAATCATTGTGATTGAATTGATTTGTGATTGAAATGGCCCAGCAGCGGTATTTGGACAAAAGGGTTTATTGTTGAGCTTCATTTATGAGTGTGGCAGCTCTGATTTTCACAGTAGCAGTTGAAGCCAAAATAATGAAAGACCACTCTCATGTAAGAGTATGTCTTAACTTTACCCATAATTTGGTGCATTTTCAGCAAAGTTATGACATTTGTTTTGGTCACAAAGAACTACCATGGGCCTCCAGCTCACAAGCTCCCAAATTTCTTGTTATCGGGCAGATCTGCTGGTAAAAGCTTTCATTGGCCAGTTTATTGACCGGCCTCCTCATCTGCACTTCACACAACACACTCGGGAGGCGAGAGGATAAAAGCTGGCATCCAAAAAACACAGCCACACTGGCTGTTATCTGGGCATCACAAAGTACGAGAAGTCACAAAGAAATTCAATGTATTGACTGGAGGAGATTGTAGTCCAAAGTTCTGTAGAAGTAAGAATCCTTATGCTTAAAAAAAAAAAAAAAAAAAAAAGTTGGGCGTGGCATAACACCCATTTAACGAACACCTCTGTCAAAGACACACCTCATTTTTAGGGGTGTGGGGGTGTGGTTGTAAATTTAAGTTTATCATCTCGGCTCACATTTCACACAGACATTAAAGCCGGCGTGGGCAACTGTCGCGGTAGCCTCAGAGTCGGCACGTCGGACTAAAAAATGAACGAAACTAAGACTAAGACTCTGATTGTCACATAGTCGCTCAGAGAACCTTGTCTCATATGAATTCTGCCTAGCAACAAGTTACAGCACAAATATTTGATCTGTCCAGAAAAAAAGAGAGAGTTACTTAAAGTGCATCAAATGGCAAAAAAAAAATGAAAAAAAAACATACAAATAAAAATGTCAATTATTGATAATTTGCTCTGGGGCAGGTGAGTTTCATTCCAAATTGTCACAAGCCCCTAAAATATGATTTTTGCACACTGAGGTTGGCAACACCTGTCTTAAAATGTTTGGTGGCACTGAAAAAAAAAAACTGAAAATCAGAACCTAAAAACTAGTGATGTGCTTCTCGGGTTGATTCCCTGAAGCGTGTGCCGAGTAAAGTAGATGAGTGGTTCACGAACGGCGAGTCGATGCGCGTGTTGGGGACGTACGTGATGACGTTTGAAGCGCCGCGAAGAGGGTGAACCACGTGACTGATTCCGGATATGATTCGCTAGGTTTGAGTGTAGTTCGAAATTATGTTTTTAAATAAAAAAATGAATTCGCACTTTATTTTACCTCCTTATTTCACATTTTCACTGGTTGCATAAGCACAAACATTGATAAAGTAACTACAGAACAATTCATGTTAATATATATTTTTTGTATTCCCAGCATGATTTACACCCCACCATTTTATTGCATGGCCAAGCATGTTATACATATTTCTGTCCACATGATGGCGTAGTCGAGCAAATGAATCATCTTGAAGTACGTATTTCCCTGCAGGGCTTGACTGCTTCATGGGGCTTCATTTTGCCATCACTACAAAAAACACAACCAAGCCGAAGGATATGAATTGGCGCAAGACAACTGACACGTGAAACAATAGTCGGGCGGACAAGGCACAGTTTCTCTGGCGCATAAAATCCTGGCTAATTGCATTGCCGCTCAGGTGTGTGCAAGATTCGCCCTTCTCAAGACAGCACCAGGCAGGAACGTAACAAAATGTAAGAACGAGCGATGATTTAAAACCACACCATGAGGCATGCTGGGATGTACACATTATGCCAAGATCTTCACTGAACAATTGTGTAATTACATAACCGAACAGACCATCAATCCATTAAAATCAGCACATGCTTGGTTCTCATAGCTTGTGTGTTGTGGCCACTTGTGCTTGAAACATTTTGTGTATTCTTTTGAAGCCGCCTTCCAGACCTTAGATGACCATGTCCACATTTGCAGCGATGAAACGCTGGACTGTTGTCCCTAAAAAGTTCAAAACGTAATAAAGCGTTTTATATGCTACCGTCTTCCGTGTTTTTTCTTCCCATTGCTGATTTATGTATAGCCTTTCTACTCTCGTGGTTTGAAGCATCCCGACTGTTGTTTGCGGACAGCAGTCTCACAAGAGCAGCAGCAAGTGACTGCTGCATGGGGACACAATACATCTGGCGTATATTAAAAAAAAAAAAAAAAAAAAAATTTTAAAAAAAGTCTTCTCTGTATGTCTGAGCCAGGTGAATTTGTGTGGATCAAAAAAGCTGTCTCCGTGTTTTCGGGGGAACTCTGGAGAGATTCATAAAAAGTGCCCACGCCTTGAAATATAGTTTATTAGTTTATAGTTTTTTTATTTTAAAGTTTATTTTAAAAAAATGTTCGAATGAGAAATCAGAAGTGCTTCTTGATGTCAGACCCGGAATATATATATATATATATATATAGGCAAACTAGATTTTGTGGCATTAATAGTCGTTCTGAATTTTGTCCATTCTAAGCCGTTGCCATTGTTTCAGGGATTACATTGATGTGAGATACGCTTTGATTTATTTCCCGAGGGTCTGCCATGTGACATCTTTCAAAGTCACTTGAATAGACAGCAGGGAGCTTTTGTGAAAAAGCTCTCTTCTTATGTTGTAAAAGCCGGGAATGACTCAGTGCCGGTGTGAAGAGTTGCAAATCGGCCTGCTAATCAATATCCCAATCAATCAAAGAGAGGATTGAAAGGATTTTATCGGCCACGGTGCTTGCTTACAATCAACATCAAAACTAAGCGCACGTTGCCTCTTGTGGTCAAGAGAGACGAGAAACAACTCACGTTTGACGCTTTGCCAAAAAGCGAATCCCAGCGATTGATTCATGCGTCGGCCGTCATGCCGTTTTCAGTCAACACGGAAAGCGCGTTGGGAGTGAGCAGTGGATTAGAGTCGATCTGCCGTCGTGTATTCATGTGGGCCTCGCTCCTAATCGTGTTTGCGATTTTGCAGGAAAAAGAGTTAAATCGTTAAATATCCATTGGCCGCGTGTTTGCCAAGCGGCTATTACACTCTCAACCTGCTTGTGCCTCCTTCTAAATACAAACAAAGAATCCGTAATATGCTCTCATACCACAGGACCACTTGATTAAATGTTTACAACAAAGTAGCAAAGGGGGACGCCCCACAAAATTGTTTTGTGGTTACAATGTGTGCATTTGTAAACCGGCTGAGGAGCAAGCAATTTGCGCCAGCAGTTTCTTTTTTTTTTTTAATTTTTTTTTTCATCTCTCCCACCAAAGCAATCATGTCACATCTGAATGACAATTTCAAACGTGGGCGGTGCCCCTGTATCGAGATAACTGAACAATAGCGCTACGAACAGCCGCTGCAAATATGCCCGGAAAGAACGCGATTGACAGACTAAATCGCGCCTTCATGTGACATGTAATTGCTCTGTAGGTCACATGGGTGGAAGCAATGGCGTTGCGTGGGAGACCTTTCAAAGAGTCGGATCAAATGAATAGAAACGCTTTCAATGTTCCCGGGTGGCAGACGGACGTGTTGGAGATTTAAAGCTGTCAAAAAAAAAAAAACTGAGGGGGAAATGAAGTGGTGTGTTGCTTAGAGTGACATAAGGCAAATGTTGTTGACCCACCGAAACCTGCGCTCCTCCTTCATATGATGAAAAAAATAATGACAACAGTAATTTAAGAGATTATATTATAGTCGCTATTAGTGATGGCAAACTGAAGCTTCAAATCTGCTTCATGAAGCAGTTGTAGTATTTTTGGACTCCTGTAGATGGCACTCTTTGATCAACATTGGGCTGACTTTCCATTTTTTTTAACCCTTTATTTCAACCAACAGCGCCATCTAGAGGACGCAAAAATACAACAACTGTTTCATGAAGCGGATTTGAAGCTTCATTTTCCCATTACTACTCGCTACTTCCATCAAAATGAGCAAATTGCTGAAGGCCAGACAAAAACAGCGTGCAGACACAGCATTGAAATCAGTGTTGCCGTTTCACAATTTTGAATAATCAGGCTCTGATGTTTCTCTCTTTGTGTTTTGTCTTTCTTTGGGGCATATTGCTGCATTTTGCCTAATTGGGTGTCGTCTGCTCGCCATCCCAGAAGGCACTCCCAACATCAGCTGTTCCGATATGCTTAAATGTTTGTGTTCGGCTGCTTGTGATGGTTTTCCAACTTCAAAAAAGTTGCGCAGGAAGCCGGAAAGCACAGCACAGCGTCAGTCCTAATGAGACAAACAACAATAACGGAGGAATCCGTCATGTCGGTACTTCTCAGCATGTTGCTGTGTGTGAGGCCAGGTAACTTTTAAACGAGGGCGGATGGCCACTAACCGAATATTTTAGACCGAAGTACATAAAATTTGCTCTCATTTTCTCCAGTGGTGGGCGGTCAAGGCCTTAAAGGCCTTCTCTGCTGGGCTAACATAATCAAGAAATGTTGATCATATTCTACACATTCATATCATATTATATCCTAGTGTTTTTTTTTTTTTCAAGTTTTTATCCAATCAGAATTCAGCAAACTTGTGTTGCCGGGCAGATTTCACAAGATTTCCCACAAGATCTCAACACGCACTATCCATCCGAGGCCTTCAGATACAATCGTGCTGATCGGCTAAATAATTTGAATCGGGTGTGTGGCAGCAGAGCGAGCTGGAAAACAGGCAAAACGGCAGTCCTCAAGGAACAGGATTAAAGACCCGTGCTTAAGAGGGTCACGGAGTGTCATCAGTAGGTTGTGCACATCCTTGGGAGTTTTAATGGATCGAACATGAATTTTGCTGTTCGGCTCGGTAAGAGAACGGCGAGTTGCGCAAAAAGGGTACTTAAATCGGACAGTTTAGAGAAGGTCAAATTAAGTCATGAGATGGTAAAATAAATAAATAAATAAACAGCAGCTATGAGGCCAGCCGTTTCCCACGTGCGTAAGCAGAGCGGCTAAATAAATAAGAATCGACAGCGCAGGGCTTCTGTGGGCTCCATCCGCAAACTGGTCCCCCCCAGAGCACGACATCCTTTGCGTCACTCGCTCACTTCAAAACCTTCTTCTCATTGTTTCTCTGCGGACATTATACAATCTCTCAATGCACCCAGGCAGCCTCCTCTAGCATTTTCTCTTATTAAAAAGGGTGATTACGAGGTTGGAAAAATGCAGTCGCACATGCGCTTATCTCTGCGTGCGCGCGCACACACACACACACACACTGTACGCTTTTGCAAAGTGTGGACGTTGCTTCATTCTGTGAGCATAATTACATATAGCACGTTGAGGGAGGATGATGCCATTATCTTCCCTTTTCTGCATTTGCAGTCTCAGAGAAGGCAAAAAATAAAAAAAAAGAAAGTTCGGCCGCAATATTAAGCGCATATATATTTCTAGATTTATGTAATTCATATCTTAATTATTGTGGTTGTGTTTTGACTGACTTTAGGTGTCTATCACGTTTTAGTTGTTTAATTTAGCGTCGTTGAATGTCCAAATTTTGGCAATCCCCCTCGGTATTATAAAAGCAATAAAGAACATAATGTTACATTTATACATCAAAATCGTGCTTTTTAACATGAGCTCACGCACAATAGAAGCTCAAGTTGGAGCCAGTTAATTTGTAAGCGATGCAATCACTCCGCTGGCTTTTAATAATGAATGAACTGTTGAAATGAGCTAAGTACTTGATTGGAATTATTTCTCGCTGTTGCAAGGCTTCCTCTAACCAAGCAGATTTTTTTATTTGATTTTTTTCATAGATCATGGTGACCAGCAGCATTTCTCAACGCAGCCGCTGGTTGCTATAGAAACCTGGCAACGCTGTCCCAGCACAATGTGCTTGAGATTAAGTGGCGCCGTCAAATTGAGCCGCACACCCTAGTTCACTTCAAGGAGTCATGACGTGCAACTTTTTTTAGATTATTATTTTTTTTTTAATACCAAAAAAATGCAATAAGTGGGTCATAGTCCTTTTTTTTTGTGGTGACTATTCACTCCTGGTCATCATCGATTGAACACATTGGCTACTCTGTTGCAAGCAGTCATCTCGCAATTTCAATCAAAGTCATCTTATTGTGTTAGTTTTTCACCAGCATTGCTTTTGCTTTGCAGCGTTGATAACAATTTTATCAGTTTGGGCCTCTCCTGACCCCCCCACCCCCCCGCCCCCCGCCACACTGTGTTTGGCCTTGACCCATGGAGATGTCAACTTTTCTTTTTTTGTGGGTATTATAAGGTTTTGCACACCATGTTGCTGCAGGTCCGCCTGAGGCTTTCACGATATCCTCGCCGACCGCAGCAGGCTTCTGTTGTTGATCCTCGCGGCATCATAACAGTTTTATGATGTGAAAATGACATCAGTATGTGGTGTTTATGAAGGATTGCGGATGCTTTTGCCGTCTCTTTGGAACGTTGGAATGAAAAGTGTTTTTGTTCAGCAACTTTGGGCCATTTTCCAAAATGTGGTTGTGTCATGATATTTACAACAAGGCTGACATGTGAAATGCTTATCTGTGTTTGTCAAATTACTGTGTTGTCACTTTAATAAGCAAAGCAATTACTTTAAGAAGACGTTTTCTCAATTTAAAACAGACCAATTTCTTGTTTGTAAAATTTGTATTTGCACAGATCCGCATAGTCTCCTCGAATAGATTTAAATTTGTTTTCAATATTTTGGGAGGTTTGTATTTTTCCAGAAGGGCGCAGGAGGGTTCTGCCAATTTATTAGTGTTTTTTTTTTTTTGGGGGGGGGGGGGTTAATTTTTGCGTGGTCTTTTTTTTTTTTAATTCTTTTTGCATCACGAGCCACCAGCCGTTCACTTTTCAAAATGAAATATTCGAACGAATTGGCTTTTGAGTGTTGTTGTTATTTCCGAGTTTTCATCACGTGACCCGCGGGTCGTGAGGGATATACGAGTGTGAGAAGGGGTCGGGTACAGAGGGAGAAAGGAAGTACCGTGACTAAAAATGTTTTTTTTTTAATAAAAGGGAGATCACTAAACTAACGTCTGGCGTCGTATTCTTGGAAAGCGTTACAATATTTCTCAGTCTCAAATGATAAATAAACCGGAAGTACTCCTCTAGATGTGATCGAGCTGCGAGATTGTGTTGGATTCTGATGATGTCACGCTTTAATCACGCGTTTCTAAAATATTGCCTCTCTTTTTTTTAATCCTGGCTGTTTTATTTGCGTACTCTGATTTACAAAATAAAAAAATCCATTACTGTCACATTGGCGAGGCAGCTCCGCCTATGCCACAAGAAGCCTGCGTCCCCCTTATTGTGAAACAACAGCAGAACTTGTAACCATTTCGCTCTACACTCGGGCTGCAAGATTGTATGAATATAAAGTCAGTATAGAGTATGAAATATTTTTGGATAAATTATATCCACGTTTTCCCTCCAAACATTAACCATAATCGATTCCCAAAGCAACGGAATGGTGACGCAACGTCTTCTGTAGGCACGCAGGACACCGAACGATGATGCTCGCAAAAGTAGCACTAAATGCACTTAAAAAAAACGTTGTTATTATTATTTAGTAACGCATAACATACAAACCCAACAACCAGGAGGGTCAAACACGGAGGCAAAGAAATATATGACAAAAAAATATATTATAACGCGTGACGTCATCAGGATGCTCGCAGGTCTCGGAAGTACCCCGATACAATCTGGTAGCTCGATAACCTCTCGTGCCGACACCGATCCAAAGTGGCCCGCAGACAGGTAAAATAGCGCTAATGCGATCGTAGTTGAAGAAAGCGACGTCGATTTTGGTTCATCCTGAGATATTAATTAATGTTATGGCCATGTTCGAATTTCCATTTAAGTTGTGTATATATAACATGGTTAACCTATTTGAAACAATTTATAAAGTCACCCCACCCTCACACTTCTATGCCTCAGGCACGACACTATCGACAAATAGCATCTGCAGTCATTATTTGTAGGTAGGAAGCAACATGAAGGCCAACTGAGTCTAAAGGTGTGCAGGATTGTGTCGTCTCTTCCCTGTCTAAACATCTCCTGCGCTCTCGCTGCCTGTTTTCAGATATTTTTACTCAAGGGGAAACTGTCTTTGTGTCCCGCACTGAAGTGACTCGAAGATGGGACAAGTGGGGATTTATTATGGGTGTTTAAACGACAGCAGTTGACACCTCAGACGGAGGTTTGCTCCCTGGGTGTGAAGTTAGCTTCAGGCAACAACAACAAAAATCATTTAGTGAATCATCTCAAGCACTCTTCAAGAAATTCCAACCAGTTTTTGTTTTTTTTTTTTTTAAGTCTCAACCACAACAAACTGTCTTATTATAGCTGCCTCCCATGTACTGTGTAACAATTCCGATTTTATTTAACCAGCATTCGGCAGCCGAGAATGTTGCATAGAAAAGGATCAGTTTGGAAAATAGCATATAAAAATATCTTAATGTGAACATTCCGAAAAACATTGAAGGGTTGTATGTCGCCATTCGCAGCTCTATAATGAATTTGAGAACTTCATTATATTTCATGTGCGATTAGTCCATTTAAAAACCACATTTGGCCAATTGCTGCCTACTGGAAAGGACCTCGCTCCGTTAACAACCAACGACGGCTCAGCTCGTCAATGTTATTTGACATCAATTGTTCATAATGAAGCCAAATGACTTTTTTCATTATACCTTGTTACCATGACAACCCAATGTAGCCCACACTTCTGCAGGATTGTTGGTAACATGTGAGAAATAATCGAGCATTGAATGATTGTTTCGTGAGGGATTTATTTTTTAATAATCTCAAATGATTACGTCAAATGTTTTTTTTTTAATTTTTTTCCTCCTAAAGCCATCGTCTAACCTCTATGTTGTTCCCATGTTTGCAGGGCCTGTTGCTGGCCTGCATCACTCACAGCTAATGGATGTCTTTACCCACTATGCCTACAACGACAGTTTCTTTGACAATGGAACATGGGGCTTCAACGAGACGGATCCAGAGCAGAAGCACGCGTACAACTACTACGCCATGCTGCTCACGCTGCTCATTTTTGTCATCGTCTTCGGCAACGTGCTGGTGTGCATGGCCGTGTCAAGGGAGAAAGCCCTGCAGACCACCACCAACTACCTGATCGTCAGCCTGGCGGTCGCTGACCTTCTCGTGGCCACGCTGGTCATGCCCTGGGTCGTCTACTTGGAGGTATTCAGATGATTTGCAGCATTGGAGCCTTATCTTACAAAGCTCGCTCAGTGGCCAAGCTTTGAATATTCAACACTTAAACGGACGGAAATGCCATTTAATATATAAAAGTCACGGGACCAACCAAAGCTTTGAAAAAAGCATGACTTATATAGTCTGGAAATTACGATTAACGTATTTTAAGATGACTGGCTGATGGTACATCTGCTCCGATTTTTGTTTTTTTCACATATTAAGAGTGTTCTATTTATGGTGTTATACAATACAATACAACTTTATTTATATAGCGCACTTCACATTAACATATTTTAATGCCATTCAGCCGTCTAAGGACAACTCCATGCTCCACGATTTACTGAATGAAGCATGCCCTCTGGCGGAGCGAGTTTATTTTTTTTTTCATTATTACATACATACAAAAAGAAATTATATATATATATATATATATATATATATATATATATATATATATATATATATATATATATATATATATATATATATAAGTTAACATTTTTTTCCTTTTTTTTTTAAATTTTATTATTTCATAAAACGCTGATAAAAATCATAATATTTGCCCTAAGGGGGAGGATGGGAAATGTGGGAAAAAAAATCCTAGAAAAAGAATTCAAAAAGCACCCGAAAATTTCAGGTGGTTGGGGGGGGGGCAGTGTCCCTGTGTCAACCCAACGATTCAAAACAATTTCCTGTTTAATGAATAAAGTTCAACACAAAATCACTCGTGAGAGGAAAAAGCCTCTTTGTTCCTGTTACGAAGAAACACACTCAATTAAAGGAAAAAAAACATTTGTCAAAACTAGTGACGGGTCCGGCAACACCGACGTGCCGGTGCAAGTGCCGAGCTCATAAGAGTTCAGTCTTGCGTCCGTGCGCATCGTGCCTTAAGAAAACATCTGTGTCGCTCATCACGACCTGTCACTCATGCGCTCAAATTTATAAGCGAATCTGTCAGCAGGTCACGTCTCCGTCAAAACAATCACACTTCTCTTCAAGTCATTGTGATCGGGCGCCCGGAAGATTAAGAAAGACTTCCACCGTGTGGGGCCATTTTGATCTCATCGAGGCAAATCAGATTATTATTATTCATTATTATCCTGCTCCTCTCAGTTTGATGTTGATCTATCAAATTTGAATCCATTTCATAGTAACTCGTGGTGAGGCACAGTGCGACGCGTGAAAAAGAATCTGAACAGGTGTTGGGACATTTTACAGCTTCCTCGTGGCCGCTTTATTCATAATGATTGTTAGGCAATCGTGAATTTTATTATTTTGCCAAATGGAAAGATTTGCATAAAAAAATGCCTGAATTGTGGGGAGACAATTACATAATAAAACAGCAATGGAACACAAAACAACTCGACCAGATTTCTTGGACTTGACAGAATGCGACACTTCCATCCTGCACAGCGCGCGCCAAGCATTTACCTACAAAGATGAACATTAACAGAAGAGGACATGCAATGTGCCCTCATTCAGCAGGTTCAAAGGTCAAGCGGAACATATCGGCAGGCGCTGGCCAAATCGGCATTTTACAGAAAAATATCAGCAGACGAGTTATAATATAGCGACTGCGTGCCAACGTCAAAATGTCACGCCGGTCTCGGTTCACGTGACGATGAATAATTCAAATTTTGGTATCCATCATCATTTCATAATGTGAAATAGTAGCCACAGTTTGCTTTCAGCCGCTGTGACTCATCAGCGATGGCTGTTCTGCGCAAACAAGAGAGCAGAGACTGGGGTTGAACATAAAATCTATAATATAAAAAAAATAATAATAAAAAGCAAGCAGGATGTGGCCTTCCAATCATAAAGATCAGTCTTTGATATATTTTTCTCTGGGCGTGGCGGAGGAGTGCCACCTAGAGGACTCAAAAATACAACAACCGTTTCATGAAGCAGATTTGAAGCTTCATTTTCCCATCATTACTACAGTGTGATCGAACATCAATGTTTTTGCAAAAAAGAAATCTCTGGGGTATGAATTGCTCAAGTGAGGCTTGCTCCTTGTCGACCGGAATTCCAATTTTCTCAAAGTATGCTGATTACGTTCTTGGTCAAAGCTGTGGCATGAGGTCTGTTTTGGCTCAACACAAGTACTGCATGACCAGATGGGTACAGTACGGAACGAGGCTTGAAATCTGATGTTGTTCCTTATAATACTAAAGCCTTATTCGTCACTTTACGAGTAAGACACACACACACACACGCGCGCGCACACGCATGTCTTCATTTTCCTTTCACTTTGATTTCAACTGGCACCCGAAACGACTCCCTCCGCCACCATTGTTGGCTCCCCAGCCTCTTTGACTGCATTTTCAATTTCTCATCGCAACACCTTTGCATATTAAGCCGAAATGCTGACACAATTTGAATCACCAAAGTCCTGTGAAAGCATATTTGCCGGCTGGAGATTTAACGCGCGGGAACCGAAACAGCTGCGGCCCCGCCGACAAACGCACTTTTGTTTGGTGTCACTGTCAAAAAGAGACAAAGCGAGCAGTTTCCCGTGGCTGCAAAGTGTTGTCCCGCCTGCACCGATGTGATCCGACTTAGTTTGTCTTCTAAATTAAAGCGAGTGAGTCCACAGAGTTTGAGATGAAGAGCTGATAGCAGGGCAGGAGGGGGTTGGGGGGGGAGAGGGGTCTGACGAGACACACACATCAGATTCTAAAGGTTGAAAAATGCACAGGAGGGAAAAGGGGAGAGGTTGGGGCTTCTCGGCAACGGCATTCTTTAGAACGTCCAATGTGAGCAAAAATGTTTGACGCAGAATTTTATTTTGCCGTCAAGGCCCCGGGGACAAAGATTCATCGACTCCCTGACACACGCATCTGTCAGCCTTTTCAGAGCTGTGCGAGGAAGCAGGTGGGCTTCTGTTAGGCGAGATGGGGTGGCCTGTCAGGGCAGCGCTGATAATATTACTACTTTATTATACATTACTTCTAAATACACGGTCTGTGATTTGAAATCCCCGGGCGGGCGTCAAGCACAGGTCAAAGCACTCATGAGAGCGGCATTGCTTTTTGCTGTGGAAGAATTTTTATCAGAACTTGACATGCCTTCATTGTGAATATGAAACGGTTTGCTGATCAAATATAAACGTCAGTGGCAATCCTAAAATGTTGGGAATTCTCCGTCATATTTGGTCTTGCGCATATTTTCCTGTTGATTGAAACAAATCTCATTTGGCACTATGCCAACATTGGCATACACTTCTGCCGACATGCAGGCTCAGCTTGAATCCCCCGACGAGTGCTTGTGAAAAATTCTATACCAGTCCCTTAAAATACTGTTTGGATAAATGAAAGCAATCCGAAGAAGAAAAAAAAAAAAGTTGGAGATTGCTGATCTCGCTGGATCACAGTCAAGGTAGAATTCAAAGTAAATATGGTGAAGCGGCATTTAACGGTTATGCTGCACGCTAATGGAATTTAGTAGCAACAGGAGTGACGTCAGACACAAGCATTCAATCGGAATTGCTCACTTGGGGTCTGTTGTGTTGATCCAAAACGAGTGTGTTATTTTGGCAAACAATTTCTGCTGAGCGCCCTTGCTTTATTTTGTGGATGGCGAGCGGCACTAAGCCGCCGCTTGTTGATGTCTTTCCTCTTGCAGGTCGTCGGGGAGTGGCGCTTTAGCAAGATCCACTGTGACATCTTTGTCACCCTCGACGTGATGATGTGTACAGCCAGCATCCTCAATCTGTGCGCCATCAGCATTGATCGGTGAGTCGGCCAACGCTCGCGTTGCTCTTTCCTTCCTGGCAGCTTTGCATGGATTTTTTTTTTTTTTTTTTCAAAGGAAATCATTACCTTCTGAATAACAGGAGAGCTGTTGGCAACCTTTCTCAGTTCATGCCCGTCACTGTCACATGTGTTAAGTAATTGCAACAAGTCAGTCATTTAAAAGATTGTAAACGTGAGGCTTTTTTGCAAATGAAAATATGAAGACTAAAAATATGAAGACTAAAATGAGCGACGAACACGACGCAAAAGATGACGCGGACTACTACTACTCCCGACCTTCTGCGCATGCGTAAGAAGTAGTACCATGTCATCGGGGGTGATTGGCAATGTGCGGCCTTTGACGATTATGTCGAAAAAATTTTTTTCGTCTTTCGTGAATGGGAGTGATTACCTCGTCCTCGCGCTCTTCCGTCCATTATTTCCACAAAGGGAGCAAAGTTGATTTATGTCATGAGGAATAGCTTCAATTTTCGTCACTTCCTATTCTTCGCCGTTCCAGTGCACTGATTCGCTAGTTTACAGCCAATCACAGCCCGACCCGATTGTACATGTTGAATCGGCCGAACACGCCCCCCGGACGCCTCAACAGCGGCTCCGACTATACGACGTCTTTGCGATGTTGGCGTGAAGAAAGATGATTGATTGAGTGATTTGACAAAATGACGTCTATAATCTTCTGTAAATATTTCATCTGCTGTTTGTATTGAGACTGAATTAAGATTATGAAGTGAGACGAAAAATACATTTATATTTGCTCTATAATTCAAGTCTGAACAAAACAAAATGTGTGTTGATCTGCAGTGGTATCATATAAGACAAAGGACATGATTCGTTAGTCCTCAAACTTAATTCAATACTTCACTAAAGTACAGACGTTTATTAACATCAATATTCCGATGCGCAACCAGCAGGAACCAATTAATAAGACAAGATACGAATTACTGAAATGGGTCTCGTTAGAGGTTTCCACACAGCTTGGGAATGGTGTGCTCTCTTCCGCATCCTTTCGAGTTTATGACTGTGCCTGGAATTATGTTTTTACTTGTTAACTATCCACAAGGGGAAGCAAAGCAGAGAGTTAATTAGATGTTGTTGAAATTTCGATGCGGACCGCAACCTTTGCTGTGGTAAGGTGAACAACTATTTATTTTTTTATTTATTTATATTTGGGGTTTAGGAAGGCGGGTGAATTACTGTGAGAGATGCGGCTTTAAATAGGATGTATACGCTGAGAGATAGATAGAAATTGTCACATTTAATTTGAGGTGTTGTTCTGTTTGGCTGCACAGAACGAAACAACATTGATAGGATTGAATCAGGATACATGATCGTGTCTCATTTTTTCATGAAAAATCACATCATCCCGTATAATCGCCTGATACATCATCATTTGAATGCGAAATGAATGTGCGTATATATGCCAAAGGTAAACGGCCGCACAATTTGCATTTCGATGTTATTTATAAGACGTCATATACTCGAGGTTGCGCACTTGCTGATCCTCAAGGGGAAGATGACTGTGACGGTTTTCAGAACTCCCTTCCTCTTGCATCTTAGCGTCCTCCTAGAGGAGAGTTATTTTCCAAAATTCTTGGATGAAACGTGTATTTCACTTGAACAGCTGAAGGCAGCGTCCTCTTTTCAACATGAAAGGATGGATTGTTTCTTCTCTGCCGTGCGCATACATCACCGTGTTCTTGTTTATCAAAGTGGAGCAAATTGGAAAAGGCTCACATTACAAGCTCGACATTTGTTCCACGCGCTCGCACCGCAGCTGCATGCGCGAACAAATGGAAATATTTTGGAACCACATGATACAAAGGGGAATAGCGGCTAATTATTTTTTCTAGAATGTTGTTTTTTTTAAGTACCCTCCCCATGACAAATAATAGTATAATTATTGACAATCTGTGCCAGAGAAAAGCTGTTGTCATCATAAAACCTTAATTAATAGCATTGGCAACGGTTTGAAGAAAAAAAAAAAAAGATCTGAACTCATTTAATAAGATACAGCAGATTGGCAGATACTAAACCATTCTTGAAAAGAAAAAAAAGAAGAGTTTTACACTGTTTAACGTCACTCAGTTTAAATTTTACTGTCAAAACATGAAACAAAGTGAGTTAAGCTCCAGATATTTAATATTTAAATTTTCCTCAAAGGACAAATGCTCTCGGGACTAATGTGTACTCAACTCAACTCAATTTTATTTGTAGAGTACTTTAAAAGCAATAACGGCCGCATACAACGTTCTCTTTACATCAAATAAAAATCTGAAATAAAATCAAAGACCAAAGCAAGTAAATAACAACAGTCAACAGTCAACATAATAAAAAGTAAAATGTAGTTAATTTCGCCATAAAATATGTTGATGACTTCAGTGCCCAATTATCTTAACGGATCTATTTTGCCATCACGGCAAAATAAGTATTTCATTTCAGGAGACCTTGAAACAAAATGATACAAAGTACTCGGGCAAAGCAATCAATGTAGAATCCACGACAGGAAGTCGTGCATTTCCTGGTGATTACGGCCACTCCGCTAACAAGGTCAACTAATGTGTCAAGGTTAGTGGATAAGAGATTCCTGCTTCACTCTGAGTGTGAAACTCAAGTCTTCCCTCCAGGGGGTCCAATCAAGCCCCTTTTTGCACACAAGCGAGTTTAGCCATTCAAAAAATATTTAGTTAAATTGCTTTTGTCGTCATTCGGAATCTGACTTTTGACTCAGTGCAGCGCCACTAAGTCATTAACAACTCCAGTCAAAGATCAGAGCTCAGGAGTGATTGCTAGTGACCACAAACCAACATAATTCTCGCAATTAGTAGACTCGTCAAAACACATCAATTATTTGATCTGGCTTGTCGCCTCGACATTCTTGACAGGGACACGAGGCAATCAAGATTTCAATCAGTCAATACATCAGTCAAACCTGCTGGCTAAATCATCCTGGAGGAGCTGCACTACCCGAAAAAGTTGTGTAAGCTTAAGCCATCAAGTCAGTGGAGTTCAGTGCTTCTCAATTATTTTCTTTTACGCCCCCCAGCAAGAAAAAAACAATTCGCAACCCCCCCCTCCACCACTCACTCACTCTCCGCCACAACTATGAATAATAGCGTTTTCGTTGCAAAACAAACCTGCAGAGTTAATACTCTCAGCGCACAATGGGAGAGGAGAGCGCCACTGCCAACTACTGGAGTGGATGTGCAATTACACTTTGCTGTAGTACGGCGGGAAAAAAACATTGGTTGTCAGAAATTGTAGTTGTTTTTAGTTTTGTCCGCCAGCATCAAAGTAAATTGTTTCCGTATCATCTTGTCCACGTCAGTTGAAATAAATTTGCTTTCCCCCTTTTACAGTTACACAGCCGTTGCCATGCCGATGCTGTACAACACCCGTTATAGTTCCAGAAGGAGGGTGACAATCATGATCTCAGTGGTTTGGGTGCTCTCTTTCGCCATATCTTGTCCTCTTCTGTTTGGGCTCAATAACACAGGTAAGAGAAAGCATACGATGTTCTTATGAACTTTGGATCTGAACGGGAGGAGAAAATGTAGAAACTGCATTGGAGAGGTTCTCATCCCTGACGTTACGCAATCGGTCAATATATAGATTTAACAGAGGATCATGTCCGCTTTGGGTTTGCGTATTCTCGTGGTTTTAATAGTTAACAAAAGCTAACAAAGTAACAGTGGAAAAAACCTTTTCTCGAATGAAATAGAAAAAAAGCGGAAAAAATTACTTAAAAAAAAAAACTAAATGAAATGTTAAAAACAGTAATTATAGTGAAACCTGTTTTCATCTTTGTCAAATAATTTCCTATTGGTGGATTGTTTTCAATTTTGTTGTACAAAAGAAAGAAGGGTTAGGATTCTAGTTCACGTTATTACACAATGATTTTTTAAACATTTTTCTTTTAAATATTTAAATATTAAATATCTAAGACAAAATCTCAACTCAACAGATTTGAAAACAAATCTTAAAAAGAACTCTAAAATCTACAGGGAGCCAGTGAAGGGACGTCAGAGTCGGAGTTATGTCCTCCATCTTACGCGTACCAGTCAAGAGGTGATCAGCAGCATTTTGGACCAACTGGAGATGCTTGATGGAGGATTGGCTTACCCCAAAATAAGTAATCCAGCCAAGATGCGACAAAGGCAAAATAAGCATCTGAAGTTGTTTTGAAAGAGCAAAGGGATGAATATATATACAAATCCGTTTTTATGGCTTCATTTAGCTTTTGTGGATTTGAATCAAGTGTTTAATGTAGTCCGTAAATTACGGTAAGTGGGTGTGAATAGGAAATTAGCCACCTAATGAGTTTTAAATTATGTTTATGAGTTATGAAACCTCGGCCGTTAGCCTCATCATGCGCGGACGTTGAGGAGGGACGGACGATGACAGACGGTTGCCCCGAGAATGGACCGGCAAAATAGGGGAAAGTGAGCAAAGTTGGGTTCGGCTCCAACTCACACATGACCGTATGAGGACACGCAGTGTAAAAAACTGTCTGGGTGGATTGTTTTAAAAAAAATATCAGCAAGCGCTTGCACTCACGGGGGTGTTTGGCACGCCGATGACTCACTCGTTTGAATCCCCAAGTCGGTGGGAAGAAAAAGGATTGTCATGTTCCAAGCAGTGGGAAAGGAGCCTAATAAACGGAATTGTGTAAATAACCCCCAAGGTGAGGCCAGGTGACATTTTCTGATGAATTTTCAAGAGATTGAACTTAACACACAATCCCTCAAATATTGCGGCGAATGCAATTTCAAGGTACACCGTGTTCCGCACCAATGAAGCCGTTTGTGGGGGTGTGAAAGTCCCCTCTCGTCAGAGAAAGGGGCTAAACACAAATCCCCCGTTTGTTTTTGTCTTTATGCAGCTTTGACTCTTCTCCTTTTGTCCTCACAGCGACTCGGGACGCTTCGCTGTGTGTGATCGCCAACCCCGCCTTTGTGGTGTACTCCTCCATCGTGTCCTTCTATGTCCCCTTCATCATCACGCTGCTGGTTTACGTGCAAATCTACGTGGTGCTGAGGAAGCGCAGGAAGCGCGTGAACACCAAACCCAAGCAGCGCCTGTGTCAGGCCGCCGTCCCCGATGTGGCCACGTCACTTAAGGTGAGCTTTAGTCTGTGTCGTTACCGGAGAACTTCGAACGTTTGACGGCCATCTTTTCCATGACGCTGGTCAAAATAACATTTCATATTGAGCTACATTCTGTTTGGATTTTTGTCTTCAGGTATTTACGATTGCTTGCGCAATTTGTTTTATGTCACATGACCCTGGTTCACCAATCCAACGGAACTACTTGTCGTTTGACTCCTTTTGGCAGATTAAACAGATTCTGTTATTCTAGAGCAGGGGTGGGCAAACTTTTTGATTGGCGGGCCACAATGGCTTCTAAAATTTGACAGAGGGGCCGGACCAGGAACAGATGAATGGAGTTATTTGGTCACCTCACCTCATTGGAGAAAAAAAAAAAAATTTTAAAAGTGAACTAAAGCATTACAACAAAATATCGGTCTTTGACACCCCACAGTATTTAGAAAATAAAACATTATCAAGGTTTATTCATTTAATTTTTTTCAAGTTTGGCGGGCCGGATTAAAACGTTTAACGGGTCGCATGTGGCCCCCGGGCCGCAGTTTGCCCACACCTAAGAGTCCACTTATGTGTGGTGTCATTTTGGGCTACTCTTGGGAGACGCATAATGCAAAACACTCGAAGCAACCCGTTGCTCCTCAATTTGTGTCTGTCAACAGCTTCATTCAGGTTGCATCTTAATTGGCAATTTTTGCACTTCAATCATAGAGATGATCGCTCGTTCGGACCAGGTGATGCTCTCACAAATACTCAACGATATGCTAGTGCATTTCATGTTTATGATGCCCGCCACGGCCGTTTTCTGTACAGAAAAAGAAACGATCTTAACAAAGCCCAAAAATAATCACTCAGCATTAATTTTCAGAGACACCTTTGCGGACATTGATCGGAAAGCTAAATGCTCAATTTGGCCTCATTATTGTTACGTGTGCTTCCGCTTAAGCAGTCAGCTGTTCTCAAGTGGCACAAAAAAAATAAATAAATAAATAAAAATCTGTCACAACAAATGGAAATAAGTTTTTTTCAAAAAAACAAAAATAAAACAACACTGACTGTAGATAATTAATAAATAAATGAAACCAGAATAAGCACACCAAAAAAATTCTAAAAGGAAGAGACGGAAGACACGCGAGTTAAACCTTTGTTACCAACTAGTGAGACGCTCATGTGATACAATGACGGTTCCAACTGCAACCTGCGGGGCCACTTCAAGGGACCGCTATGTATAACACACAACGCTCTCTTGTACCAAGCTTGTTTTGCAACACAAAACACTTTTTTTTTTTTAAATCACAACTTTCCAGAACAAGCAAACCTCTCTCCTGATTTTTGGACCCAACTATACTTCATGCTTTGAATGGACGAGGATTGATTTTTTTTTTTTTCGCTTGGCTCCAGCACATTTATTTGGTTGCCAAAATATGACCCATTTTATGAATAATGTTTGGCTCGTAAAGAATTTGGGTATGTGTGTCTGTATAATGACACAAAAAAGGGGTTTTGGATGTTTCTTTCCAGTGTGTTACAAAATAAACCAACGACCTGTGAAATCATTCCATGGTAGCATATCGACAAACGAGCGGATGATGATTATGATGAGGAAATGATCATCGCGGAGCAGACTAATCACACTTCAATACATCGACTGGCTGGCTGGCTGCACTTGTTTATCTGTCGTGAAATAATAACCTCGCTGTCTACTTTATGATGCTGTCAAGTTAATGGCCCGACTTTCAGCGGCAGATCACATTCTCGCCGAGCTGTCTCACCGTGCCAACGCTCATGTATTCTGCTTTGACCTTCCCGGCTGCCGTATCGGCGCGATGACGGCCCCCTTTTTGTCACTCGTGAGCTGACATTGTACCCACTGCTTGCTTGACACTTCTTTCATTCTTTGAAATTGCAGGAGTGCACTCACCCAGAAGATGTGAGGCTGTGCACGGTGATTGTCAAGTCAAACGGGAGTTTCCCTGCCAACAAGAAGAAGGTGGTACGTTGTCATTTTTGCCCTTTTCTTCTTCTTCTTCTTCTTGAGTGTGATGGACAGCGAATGTGATGGACGCACGGGGAGATTTAGCACAATGTCACATTGAAATGTGACATCCCATCCACTTTGTTAACTAAGGAGAAGCATAATAATTGGTCTTATTTATATTAATGGAGGACCGTATGCATGGCAAGGTTTTAAGCGGTTTATACATATATATCGAGAGAGAGAGAGAGAGAGAAACAGAGAAACAGGACACTTCAAAATCAATAAAGAAACAACAAAGTTAAAAACACTAACACAAGAGCAGAGTCTCATGTTGTCTTGAAAGCCAACAATTAAAAATTAATTTTAAAACATGCTTTAATAATGGACAGTGAGGATGCTTGTCTAAAGTCCACCAGGACTCCTAACCCTAGTTGTAAACCCAAAGTTAGGGTTCTATAGTTTGGAACCAGCAATCAAAAAAGCGTTATCCCCTCTAAGAGCTCTGTCTGGTTTCCGCAGGGATCTGTTCTAGGATCACTCCTTTTCTCTCTCAATTCGGTGTCCTACCTTGAGATGAGATCTCCTTCCATTGCTATGCTAATGACAGGAAGATTCATGTTCCACTTAAGACGATTGATTGCCAGACGATTTCTATATTTTTGCCACTTCCCAGATATTTATTAACGATGTCACCAGCAAGGGCGAGGATCTGGAACTGGATGAGCTCAACAGCGGAAGCAGCAGCCATAAGCAGAAGCCGCAACGCACACTGGGAGACACTCCGGCCACCAGCCACCAGCGACTGATGCCCGCCAAGGCTAACGCTAGCCCCACTTCCTCGCCCCCGACGCCCCCGGAGGAAAGCCAGAGAGCGGAGAAGAACGGAGGCCCCAGCAAGGAGGCCCTGGGCGAGCCCACGCAAACGGTGGCCAAAGTCTTCCAGACGCAGACGTTGCCGAACGGCAAGACGCAGACATCTTTGAAGAGCCTGAGCAAGAGGAAGATCTCCCAGCAGAAGGAGAAGAAAGCCACACAGATGTTAGCCATTGTCCTCGGTAAGTTTTCTTTATCATGACTAAATTATTAGAATGCGGGAAAAGGAGAGTGCCAATGAAAAAAATGACAAGAAGTGAACGCTATAAGCAAATGGGAGAAAATATAAACCTCCACCATCTTTTAGTCTTGGAATAATTTTTTTCAAGCATTTTTTTCTTATTTTGAGTTTGTCATTGCATCCAAGAAATACCTGGTTTGTATATGTGTGTGTGTGTGTTTGTTTAATTGCAATATGGGGACATTTCACCTGAATACACACGGCACTGCGAGGACATTAGAAACATGTATGCGTGTGTGTGTGTGTATGTAGACCACATCACAGTTTTGTTTGGCTCTCATTTACATTTGAACTCTTCATTTTAAAATCATTCCGATGTGTGTGATGCAACTTTATTGTTAGATATGACTACTTTATTGTACAACTTTGACTTTGGTTCATGTGTGAAGTTTCAAAGTTACAGACGGCACACAATGAACGAATTCTTGCAGCGGTGCAAGGAGAAGAACAGTCATGCCATTTGATGGCCTAGCAGTGTTTTTCATTCAAATATTTAAAGTAATGATGACTTTACTTCTTGAATCCTGCATCGGTAAGTGAGAAACACTCCTGTATTCTGCGTTTTATAATTTTACCCTCAGCTTTGTCTGAAGGGCTGTTTAACCGTGTGTAAAAATAAAAAAGAATAAATAAAAACACGACGGAAGCAAATAGTTGGACATGTGCACGACACTTGCAGGCCAATATCCTTCCCATTCATTAAGCTGTCGTTCAAAATGTCCATTTTCTCTTCTCTCCTCAGGCGTGTTCATCATATGCTGGCTGCCATTTTTCATTACACACATCTTAAACACCCACTGCACAAAATGCAAGGTTCCCGCCGAGATGTACAATGCGTTCACATGGCTGGGCTACGTCAACAGCGCCGTGAATCCCATCATCTACACCACTTTTAACATCGAGTTCCGAAAGGCATTCATAAAGATTTTACACTGCTGAAACGCAGCGAGGATTTCTTGACTGAAAGATGAACTCAAAGTGTCGCCGGGCAAATACCTCATCTGGGGAAGGAGAATGCACCGCAGGGGAGAACTGAGATTTAATTTTCAAAGTCAGGGAGCTAAGCGACTGAAAAAGAGACTTCATTTTTTTTTTTTTTGAAAGGTTCTTCGTTTGACTCATTGAAGGAGTGCTTTTTTTTCTCTCCGAAACTGAATGTAAAACAAGAAATGTCTGTAACAATGGATTGTTTGGAAAAGACAAATGTACCTTGTTCTCGAAAAAAAGCATTGTGCTTGTCACCGTGTACTGTATACACTGTACACAAAAAACGGCTATTTATTGTGCGTATATCTTGTTTCTAATATATATATATATATATATTTAATTTATATTTATAATATATATATATATAAAATGTATATAAATATATTATAAAATATTTATATATATATATATAAATAAATATAAATATAAATTAAATATATATATATATAATAAATATAAATTAAATATATATATATATATATATATAATATAAATCAAATATAATTTATATATATATATATATTAAAATCAGTGTTCATTTCAGTGTTCATTCAGATACGTGCGCTCTATATTATACTTGGAATGTGTGTTGATGGCGAAAGACTTTTGCTGTATAATGTGGCTATGCCAATACCCACAAGATTGCAATTTTATAAATTGGATTGTCATATTTCATTATTATCATTGTTATAATTTGCTGTAAATATGTTTTCCTAACACATTTGCTGTGTTTATATTATCTACCTGTGACGGAAATGTGATGCATGCTACACTGTTTCTCTACTTGGCTTCCCCATGAAATGTATATGTTCAACTCCAAAAATGACAAAAAGATGTCCAATAAATGATGAGACCCTGCCAAGAGACATTTGATTAACAGTATTTCCAGAGGGGCGTATTTGACTAAATTCCACTGGTCTGTTTGTTTTAACTCCTAAAACACCAAAAGGTTTTCTTTTAAAGTGTGAAATGGCGTCCCTTAACCAGAATCCAGCTCCGCCATTGTGGCCAACGCTCAATAAAATCCAATCGAAGTAGCGTAGCATTTTGTACTTTGTATTTGTCTCATACAAAGAAATTAAGAGTTCATTTGGTGCATTTGGTCGACAGAGCAGGATAGAAAAATTATTAAAAAAAAAAAAAAGAGAAAACGACATAAGAGTGGGAACATTTCAGACTGAAAAGAGCATCTATGTCGTGTAATCATTGTCGGACAGACCTTGCTCCAAGGCGCCCACTTGGTGAATTGGACCTCGTCTTGTCTTCTTTACAGCAATATTGATGTTGATATACCTTGCGGAGGGCTTCGAGTTGTGGCTCGTTTCTTTATTCCCATGGAGACAAGTGCAATATATGCTAACGGTTACACATTTTTGTTCAGGATATTAAAAAAACAAACCAAAAAAAAACAAAAACAGGTGATATTGCCCAAAACAGGTTGAAAACCAACAAAAATATTTTCAATGTGTTGATTTATCACGACTCTGTCCACTCACCAATCCTCTCATCGTGGAAGGTGGAGTGAAAAGATACTATTAAAGCATATAACTGTGACGTACTTTAAATGAATAAAATATTAAAAAAAACAAAAAAACAATTAAGGAACCCTAAATGAGCCACGCTCATATGTACACACACTAGAAATGCAAAGTGAATGCATTTCCATTTTTGTTTTTAAGTGCTTGTTGGATACTTCTCATTACAGATGTCATTTCCGGTGCATGTTTGTGATGTCATCCGTCACGATAAACTAAAGAAGAAAAAAAAAAAAGAGGCGTTGATTTAAGCATTTATAAGAATGGTCAATCAATTCATCTGCTGAGTAATTGAAGTGCTTCGTCAATTGCAGCGGATTTCGGTAAACAGCTGTGCAGATGCCGTGTCTGCTGTCTGCTGTGTTTTGGATTCGCTCATAAAGCCATCCCTTCATTTTCGACACTGCCAAGCCCCGGAATTAGTCTCCAGCAAATTACTTCTGGATGATCAAGCCTGCACACTTCTGAGAAATTAAGAATTGTTGTCCGTTATAGCAATGGAAAAAAATTTAAAATATTAAAAAAAAAAAAAAAACGGTAAAGGCTAATGCTTAATGACATTGCTGCATGTTGTCATTTAGAGCGGATGCCATAAAAAGTCGACTTTACCGATGCCATGGTGGTGACAATCATACTAAATCTAAAAATAAAACATGCGATGATCTACAGAGTAATTGAATTAATTTGAGTTGATTAGAGCAGAGCCCAGTAAACGTCAGCCTTTCCGACTCGCAAATTGCAACACGTGGTGTTCTCAGGAAAGTTACCGTATTGAAAAAAAAAAAAAAACTAGATTAATTGAAGCGGGGGAGTTGTTGGAATTATGCCAAATGTTTTTTTTTTTTTTGTTCTTTGAGAACTGCAATTGAATGTACAGATGATGTTAAAATAACACTTCTGCTTATAACAAAGTAGGTGAGACTAGAGAGGCTTCAAAAGCTTCACGAGGACTTTGTGTGTGCGTGCATGTTGGTGGCGAGCTGTGGCGAACGTGGATGTAAATTCATCCCTGGAAAGAAAAAAAAAATGTAAATGAGCAATTTGCTGTTCTATGTGGCGTCACATAGCCAGTGCGCCTCGGTACCCTACAGAAATCTATCACTGTCTCACCGTGGCCCTGAAACACAATTTCCGCAGACTCCCATGAGATTTGGAGAGGCACCATCCACCCCATCAACATTAAGGGCATGTGTGATGATGATAAAGTTCGGATCGGAGAAACATACAAAAAAAAAAGGCTAGAGGAGAAAAAGAGGAAGTTCCACGCTGGCGACGAAAGAGATATCGAGGTTGCTGAGCAGTTGGTCATATTATGTGACCTAAAATGTTATGCTTGGCGAAGCAATTCATCAATTGCAGGCAAGCGTTGCGGCTGACAGTCAAGAAATGCAGAGTGGGCCTTTTTTTTTTTGTGGGTGTTCAAATGTTGTCTTTTACTCAAAGAAAAATGAACATTGACGTCACGATGGATGAATGCGTGTTGACAGGATTGCAATGGAGTCCGGGAACGCGAATGGAATCAGAAAATGAATATTTGATTAATCAACAATTTGTCATCACAATGGGAAATGCTGAAAAGGCGGATTTCGAAGCAATCGGTTTTTTTTTTGGGAGAGTTTTGACAGTGTGAGGCGAGTTGTGCCTTCAATGTAGCGTAGTAAAACTTGCTGGAACCAGCATGGAGGTCATCTGAAAGAGATGGAGGCTGTAATTCGGAGCAAGACACGACACTGCGTCATTTTTCGCCGTAGAGACAGTAAATAATGTGAAAACACTCCCGAGAAATCAATACATTCAAGTTAGAGCAAGACCAGAGAAAAAGGGTACCCCAGGCTAGTGATGGGAAAATGAAGCTTCAAATGTGCTTCATGAAACACTTGTTGTATTTTGGAGTCCTCTAGATGGCACTGTTGAAAATGGCAAGTCATTGATCAGAGAGTGCCATCTACAGGAGTCCAAAAATACTACAACTGGTTCATAAAGCAGATTTGAAGCTTCATTTAGACATCACTACCACAGCGGTCTTATTCTGGTTTAAAAAAAAAAAAACTGAATAAGAGCGTATTTCTTTTTACGCATGTTTAAGTAGACTTTTAAAACCTGAATACTGCTAATATTCGAGCTAAAGGAGTATTGGCTGACAAATTTTATCCTCATTTCCTTTAGCCCGTCTTGCGTTTTACACTGTATGTTAACATTAATCTAGTGGACTTTGATCATTAAATATACAATGTTTGATTCTCTTTTGATTTGTGTCCTGTTTATAGGAAGCTTCATCTCAGAGTAACAAACAGCTTGAAGTAAGTAAGTGCTAAGGAATACTTTTAAAACTCTTTTTAGAAACACACACACACACACACACACACACAAAAAAAAACAACCTCGTTCTGCTAATATTTTTTCTGGAAATTTGGTAGTTTGACTTAAGATTGAGGACTTTTGTGTGTTGTGTATACGTGTCGTTTCTATCCTCAAGCTCTTCCAAAATCTCAGCGACAATCAGTTTCTTCTCTCTTCGCCCAGTATAATGTGACATTGCGTCGAAAGAGAACGCCATTAACAAATTACGATTCCCCACACAAGTGATTATCCGCAGTTTTCGATGTTCTCCAAGTATTTTTGGAGAAGCCAAGAATGAGTCACAGGTAAGTGTCGGACTACTTTCTGTGCCTCGCTGTGATTGGCCAGTGCATATTTTTGCGTAGCGGAAGGTGAATTCCCGGATTCCAACAAAATCAGTAAAGAAGGCGTCGGATCATTTCCGCTTCATTCCTTCAGGCACCAAACGCCTGATGCGATGTGCTTGGCCACTCAGTTTAATGGACTTACAGCATTTTTAAGGACATTTGTGTTCTGTTTGCCCCCTTTGGCTAACATAAGCGCAGGGAAGTGGTTATGGTAGACCTTTGCGAAGGAAAACGAAAAAAACATTTAATGCTGTAGGTGAGTCTACCGTGTTCGTCTGACGTGTTCATCGTCGCCCGCTTCGTGTATTTCATTGCAGCCAAAACAACTTAACATGATCCATGTCTGCCATATGGAATTTCTCCAATAAAATCCCAGGAAATAATTTCTCACATTAATGCACTGGACCCGCTTCAGTCACGTCTGAACACATTTTCTTTCACCGCACTCCTTCTGTTGGCATAATATCCACATAATCAATTTAATTAGCGCCACATGAATTAGTGCCTGTCTGCGTACAATTCCAAGAGGATTTCAAAGCATTACAAAGGAAAGACTCAGAAATGGTGACATCAAAATTTAGAATCGAGGTCCGTTGGAGGGCAATCAGTCATGCATATGTTTACAAATATTACTCGAGAGGTGGCTTTAAAAAATATATTTTGATAACTATATAAAATATTGTGGGGAAAAAAATAAATGAAATATATATATATATATATATATATATATTAGAGCTGTAAAATAATATATTTTTTCAAACGAATTAATCGCAAAAAATGCGTAATTAATTGCGATTAATCACATTTTTCATGTACTACTTTTTGTTGTTTGAATAATATCGTGGAATTAATTTAAAATCACCAAATATGAAGTGTATTTTAAATCAAAGACTGTTTTAATTGCTTATTTTTTTTTCTGAGAAGCAATTCTCCAAACTTCCACAGTACATTTAGTTCTCCCGACAAGCACCACACTCCAACAGTGTTGATTTGCAAGGCCCAGTGGTAACATGAGCACGGTGTTTTGTTCTGAATTTGGCTTTGCAACGTATACAAATTATTTTTCAAGTAAATAAAACTGAGTTAAACAAGCTAAAATAGTTGACGGTTTAATTTTGACAACCCTAACACATATATATAATTGCAGCACTAGTTTGTGCTGTCTTGATATTTGCATTCCATGTCAATAATGAACTCCTCATAAAATTGAAATAATTTTTCCGTGGGAAAAAAAATGCGGCTGAAAAATAACAAGGGAGTCGCATCTGAATTCATGAATAATTGCAGAGTGCGTGCTCAGCTCCGCTTTTGCGACACATGCACTGCGGCAGGCATGTGCACACAAACACGGCGCAGTGATTTGCTTCCTTTGTAATTCAATCAGGCCTGATTGGTTTCCAAGTCAAGAATTTGGTTATTATCTCATCATCGTTGCGGCAGGAACACACATATTAATTTTATGATTCTATCAGATGCAATCTCGTCATCGTTGGCCACCCACACTCCGGCATCTGATGTGATTTTAATCCACACACTTCGACATGAGCCACTCACAGAACGTTTTTGTCACTCTTCCGGCCTCGTTTCTCACCAAGACATCCTAAAATTGAGACACGACCATGCGGCGGTACTCGCCTGTGATTTATGAGTACGCGCTGGCTATCATCGATTTATGCTTCGAGGAATTTCCGAGGTCGTGACGAAAAAAACCTTGGCGGTTGGAGACGCATGATGGGAGATCCTGTTGCGGCTGTCTCAGTTGAGTCTTTCCCCTCCAAGTGTTTTTTCTTGTCACCTTTGAGCGCTCCACTGCTTGGTGACGAATGGCTCTAAAAATAGTCGCATGGGTCATGGGAGGAAAGCAGAAGTGGTATACAGCGTTATGTCATTAGAACACAAAACAAAATGTATCTGTATTCTCTTATAATTACACTTTAGCTTTCTGTCACATTCAAGCTAGCAAGCCGTTTAAGCTAGTGACGGATAAATGAAGCTTCAAATCTGCTTCATGAACCAGTTGTAGTATTTTTGGACTCCTGTAGATGGCGATCTCTGATCAACATTCGGCTGAAAGCACACTGACTCGCCATTTTTTAAACCAACAGTGCCATCTAGAGGACTCAAAAATACAACAATTGTTTCATTTAGCAAATTTGAAGCTTCATTTTCCCATCACTAGTTTAAGCATTTACAGCATTAGCAGCAAAACAAGTAAATACTTTTGTTGTCATTTCTGGCATTTGGGCCACAGAAGCTCATGTAAGCTTTTAAATAATGTTAACGAGAAAAAGGACAAAGTTGCCAGTCGGGAGGAAATGATGCAAGGAAACGTCCGAGTCATATGACTGCTCTACGAGAAGCTAGCAGCGAGCTAACTTACTGCTATGCTAACTTTTGTATCACAGTTTTCGTATTCAAACACTATATTGCCCAAACTCAACATGAGTATTTCACGCCACAAAAATGGCAACCACGAGAAAATAAAATCCAATAATAATAATAATAATAATCGTTTAGTTTTACAGATTCATGCTTTCTCCCACCCGTGGCGACAAGTAAAAAAAAAAAAAAAGTGAACACGGTCTTCTACTTCTACAAAATGCAAACGTGATTCTCCATGCTTTGTGAGACCGCTTCTAATGTGCACATTATTATGTTAATCAGCAGAAGCATTGCTTGTTATGTATGTTTGAGAATGCAAAAAAAAAAAAAGCATATTTGGCTCTGTGGTATTTCATTTCATCCTGGACTGAAACGAATCTTGTGATGCGAACATCACAGACATCGCCAGCGTGTTCAATGAGTTGCAACTATCGCAAGGAATGGGCTGCGCAGTGTGTGTGTGTGAGTGTGTGTGTGTGGGGGTGCGCGCGTGTGTGGGGGGGTGGGTGTGATTTCCACAAATCCCCTTGGAGGTAACACTGAGCAATAACGGCTGTCCTACTTAACTGAATCATGATGACTTTCTTGAATTATTAAATTCCTCTTGACCCTTCACTAAGACCTGGAAGTGTGATTACAGCTGGATGTTCATTTATTCTCTTGGATGGAACCCCGAGGCTCAAAAGTGAAAATTTGGAAATGTTTTGAAAGGGTTTCATCCGTATACGGTATGAATGTCCAATATATATATATATATATATATATATATATATATATATATATATATATATATATATACACACACACACACACACAGATAGCTAGATAGATCGATAGTAAGCCGTCTTTGCCATCTAGTGGTGAATGGTGAGATTACAACTTAAAACCGCAGTTGATGTTTATTCGCTTTTCGGCACCTGCAAATTTACATGTGCGCAAATTTTTTAAATTTAAATAAAAAAAAAATATTATTTTTTTGGGTGGAGGGATGAATTTGAAGACATTTTGTATTTGTAAAAAAAAAAAAAAAAAAACAATTAAAAAAAGTTTCAAAGTAAATTTAAAAAAAAATAATATGACATATTTATTTGCATTTTTTCTTCTTTTGAAAATGAATCAAGGGGACACTTATAGTAAGGTTGCGAGCTTGGTATTTTCTAACAAGAAAAAGTTCAGCCTTGCAGTGCCACATGAAGTTGACCACACACTACAGCAATAAGCGCTGTTTGTGGAAAATAAAATCAATTTCCATGTTAAAAATCCTTACGTGTTTCGTTGCCCGCTTTACCATCTTACTGAAAAACATAACCCGCCCTCACTTCTTTGGAGGTCCTCAAAGACGAGCCCCCAAGTCACTTGTAGTCATTTAGTCCACCCCGGGCAGAATATCAATCTAAACCTAAACACGAGCCAGCCAATCGGAGGCGAGCACGAGTTGCCGTTAATTGTGCTGGGAAGTCAGCGTGAGCGATTGTGAGTGCTCTCCCGGCGCAGGTCGTTGTAATCACATTCTTAGATGACTTCGCTGTTCAGTGGCTCCACTTGAGCTCCGTTTAACATCCGTTCCCTTTCTGCCTTTAAACACCACTCGCTCCCACGCGGCATACTTTACCGTCTCATGAAAAATATATCAATAACAAAAACGTCTCGGCAGAGTTCAAGCTATTATACCTACGCCGTGACTTGCATGATAAATTTTGGAATTTTTTATTTCCTTTTTTGTTGTTGTTGTTGTGTATACATGAGACTTGTTTTGAACAGGAAGAGTGTGCAGACGTCCACCATCATTCATTCAGGTCATTTCCTTCTCACGGTGTTGAATCAATCGCAACTGGACGCTTGTGGTTGTCTTAGATGACATTTGACTTGTCATCCGTGCAGGCCTCGTCATCGCTTGGTGAGGGCTGCACCAGCCTCAGTTTGGTGTGGAAAAATGTATGCTCAATATTTAAGGCACGTCCCAACCATGAGTGGCATTATTCTGCTCAATTATTAATACTCCATTCAAATCATTCTTTTTCAACATTCAAAATTATGACAAGCGGTTATTTATGTTTTTTTTGGTGGGGGGGGGGCAAATATCCACCTCATCTGTTTAGACAGGGTCGTTCCCAGAGATGGTCAATTTCCCTGTATTTAAATCAACAGTGCCATCTAGAGGACTCAACAATACAACAACTGTTTCATCAAGCAAATTTGAAGCTTCATTTTCCCATCACTAGAAAACAGCTGTGTCATGAACTAAAGATTTGATTTGGCTGGACTCCAAAAAATGCCACAATCGTGAGTCATTGCAGTGCAACGGTGAATTTAATGTGCGCAATACAAAAGTAATAACACGGTGATGCCTGGCCCAGGGCCACCTTCTTGTTGACAAGAACCATAAACAGAAACTGTTAAAAATAAGGAAGCTGTAACTCAGGATAATTCACAACACTTGCAGACAATTTGGTCCAGGATTTAGCCGACTGCCCAACATGGCAAACTCACTCGCAATGAAGCAATGTCTTGTCGTCCGTGTGGTTAGGATTTGGGATTTTTTTTTTATTTAGTTTTATTGACTAACATGTATTCTTTTGATTTCATTTTAATTTTATTGACTTACATTTTAGAGTTATATATATATCATTTTTTATTTTTATTTTTTTTCATTGACCAGGACAGTGAAATGCATGATGTACAATGCAAATTATGTTTACGATGTGTTTAAAAAAAAAAAAAAAAAATTGGGGGGGGAAGTTTTCTGAATATTTTGTGCAGACAACAGTTAAGTTATTTTTTTTTGATAGCGTCCAAACACAACATGCATAAGAGCAACACAAGCTCACGTCTGGATGGACAATTTGTCGAACTAAAAATAGCATTTGCAATAACATTGATCGATTGTTGGTGTTGCACGTTTCAATCTGAGCAACATTTGCCAGGAAAATCACACTGTGATTCGAATCCTATTTGTGTCTGGACGAGCGTGAGTGTGTGCGTGGCTTGGCGCCCACTCGCCTGATTGATTGCTGATCAGCCCGCACACCTGCCATCCATCGTCTCATCAACTGTGAAGAATATTAAACGTGTTTTTCATGCCACCGTCACCACATCACCAATTCAGCCAGTGTGTGGGTCAGCTTTGTCATCTCAGATTGGCCCCACTGTTGATTTGATCCCAGACCACCTGTCGAAACATAATCATCGCATGCTTGTTCACGATGCTGCTCGCTTTCCCTCCTGAACTCCGACTCTGTACTCCCAAATTTTCGCCCGGCCTAATTTCTCCATCGGAAGCCCCACGTCTTGAATGACCTGCGCTACCAAGGCAAAGCAACCTCTCCTCATGCAGCCCCGTCGTACTTTTCGTGCCCCTGCATCTGAGTATGGTGATCGCGATAGAAGTCGCTCTCACTGCACACAAGGAGGCGATTTTTAAATTTTTTTTATGGAAATGCTTTATAGTGACATGTCTTTAGGTGGAGCAATTTCATAATTCTTTGTTAATTTATATATATATGTATATATATATATTTTTTTCTTCTTCCAATATTGCTCTTGGAAAGGAAAGGTATAAAGCATGGTAATCGTGTGGAATCCAATAACATGAGAATCGAGCATTCATCATATGTGCATAAAAATGCCAATGCCGCATACCAAGGTGACTTTCCATTTGATGTGATGGGCTGGCGAGTCATTCCAGGCTATTTCCAGTGGTATCTAATGTTGTTGATGTGGGGGGGGGGCAGGTGTCCAGTCGCTCACTTTTAAGAGACAGACCTCCCACTTAAATGGGCTAATTTCAACAAGATAGGGAAATAGTGTGTAAAGTGTGCTATATTTCTCATTTATTTCATAGACATGTCATCAAAACAACTGGGAAGTTAAAATGTGAAAAAAATAAATAAATAAATCAATAAAACGGTCTCCTTTGAGAGATGTGGAGGAAATGAATTCATCGTCAATTTGGAGCTGGCAATCGGATTTGGACTGCCGTGTATCTGTGCCGTAGCAACGCACCATTTTTATCAACCTTATGTAGAGCAGCCAAGTTGCGTCATGAGAAAACAAAATGGCGACGAAAATCATCGAGTTGTAATAATTGATGTCTTCCTTCCATTCCTCAGCATGCGGGGGATTGACCTGCCACCTGCTTAAGCGCATCCCGCACATCCCAGAGGACCAGCGCGCTTCAAAAATAGACAGACAACATCCTTCTCAAAGCTTCATCCTTGAAATGGCCAAGATTTCAGGACAAATTAATGATTCTTCACAAGTTCAACAAGAAGAAAACTAAATTATAGACATCTTTTTATTTTTTTTATGCAGCTCTTATATCGGATCTCCTCAGGACTGCGCAAATACACTGAAAGTACAATCATGAAACTGCGGAAACGAAGGTAGCGAAATCCATTTAAACTGTCGGAATACAAGAACGGAAAAACAGGCAATGGGTTCACGTGGTGTGAGGAGTGATTTGTACTATTCGGAGATAGGCCTGAAATCATGTACTGCTGGAAATGAAAACGACGTTGGAGACTTATGAATCACCGTCAAGAAAAATGAAAGTCAAAGCTCAGTAATTCGAAGGGCTGCCAAGGCCCTTTGGACCATAGCTCAGCGAAATAGCCTTACTTTGAGAGGATGGTCCAAGGAGAACGTCACTATTCTTGTTAGCTGAACAACACCATTTGTATCGCAGCCTCTATGTTATCCTAGAGGGGCTCCTATTTGGAGAAGAGGCGGCGATTCATGAGGTTTATGGCCTCAGCTATAGCAGTATTCCAAACTTGAGTGAGATAAGCGCTTAGCTCTGTCAAAACGCCGGCAAACCAATTACGAGCAAGAAAGTCCTGAGCACCTCCATCAGCAAATTGACAGCCGCTTTTATCTCCGTTATCCTAGTGGAGGACTCCTGAAAACCCGAAACGACATAACACACGCATTCGGGTCAGTCAAGTCATGTTTTCAAAATGGTCTGTTTTTTTTTTTTTTTAAAAGGCATCTCAGAAAAGTTGAAGGACCCAAGTGCATGGAGGCAAGGAGTGCTCAGCTGCAACAAGAATTTCTGTTAAAATAATTTAAAAAAAGGATGTTGAAAAAACAACAAAAAAAAACAATATATACATATATATATATTTATAAATGTGATTAATCATGGAATTTTTTGTGATTAATTAGTTTAAAAAAAATTTATCACTTGATAGCACTAATATATATATATATATATATATATATTTTTTTTTAATTATATCAGTTATTATGTTTTGTAAACAACTCGTAGCTACGCCCTGCTGTGGCATCTTGACTTAAACACACTGCGCAGTGTGCTTGCGCCTGCATGACCACTTCTGTGCAACACAACACTGAGAGCATTTATTTGTAAGTGACAGCACTGATGGTGGTTTTGCACAAGTGTGTGATATCGTCTTATAAGGAAAAACAAATGTGCAGGTTGGATGGATCTAACGCAGAGGGCAAGGAGGGGAGTGGAGAGGAAATGAAAGAGATGCATATCTGAGTGGGCTTTAATTCACTGTGGGTTCAGTCCCGCTGGCAATCTCCAGCGAGGACGTGTTTGGATGTTTTGATACTGTGATCTCGAAGGCACTCTCCACACACTGGTAATCCCTATTCCCTTGTTTCTGATAAATTATCAACAAAAACACTGAAAAGTGACAATGGCAATTCATTACAGCTCTCATGCATGATAAACAAACACTCCCTGAATACCATTTATTCAAATGTATTCAAGCACTAGATACACAAACTGCAATCATTGCCCTGGGTTACGTTGAAACATGAAGTGGAGTGGTAAAATTAATGTCTTTTTTTCAAGGAGCATATTCATATTCTTTTGTGACATTTTTTATTCCAGCAAGGATACGACACTCAAGTGTTTGATTTGGGAGAACATGGTGTGAATATTGCAAACGTAAACGGATCCTTAATTGGTAGTTTGCTCGGGTGCCGCCCAAAAAACTTAGAAATGCAACATTATGAAAGCCTGATGATGATGAGGATGATGTCATTTTCAATAGGGAAGTGCAGAAAAATGTATTTTCAGGTATTTATTAACGAGAATTGTACACGCACACACACACAAACACACGCCTGTATATGCAGTATGTTTAAGCATATAGTTAATAAATGCGTGTCAAAATTTGCATTGACCACATATTTGATCAAAAAGACTGCCAAAATTTTTCTTATTTGGAATTTTTTAACCAGGCCAATAGTCAAATTGTTTTGTCATTGTCATGTAAATTACAAACAAGCTGTATTTTGAATTTCATTCGTGGAAATATTCTCACAATAAATAAACATTAGGTAACACTCTTGCAAAAAAAAAAAAAAAAAGGAAATATTAGCTCAAATTATGCTTGACTTCATTTTAAAAAAAATCAAGCAGGCTTTTTCTTGTGTTAGTGTCATGATCCAAGTTTGTACGTAAACAGTGAAACTTTACGCCGTAGAACAAACGAGTATGATATGAGGTCACACCGGGATGCTTCTGAGAAAGTCCGCGTTGCATTCAAATATTTGAACGGGCGTTGGGGGTTGTGTTCTGCGCCTGTGCGATAGCTCCGGCATTCACCATTAATCATTGCAGAAGAACATGACAAGAGCAAGAAAAATCAGCATGAAGGGATAATAAGAATATACTGGAAACCAAAAATCCTTTCAGAGGCTACACTTCAATAGCGCCAACAATCAATTCAGTACAAAGCACTTCTTTTTTTTCTTTTTTTTTTTTAACTCCCTGTTTGTGTATCGTCTCGGAGTCCAGTGTGTGAATTTAACCGCTAAAACATTTCACGGCAGCCTGTGAGGATCTGTCAAGACGACAACAGTCAGCATGAGCCTTTGAAACTTGGGGAGGGCAACTTTGTGTGTCACGAGAGGTCACCAAATGATGACATTAACTACCTCACGAGAGATATTGGACCAGAAATGCCCGAGATAGATATATATATATATATATATATATATATGATTTCAGGTTTCATAAAAGCAAAAACACCATGATATTGACACCTTGATATGTTTCTTGTCACAAAAGCTCATTTCTTTTGAGGTAACAAACCCATGTTTGACTACGGATTACTAAATAATACAAAAAGGTAGAATAAAAAAATATGGAGAAAAAAGAAAAAGATCAGTCAAAAGACTTGAACGTTGTTTTGATAGAGAGAGTTAAACACAGTTTTTTTTTGTTTTTTTTTTAAAGTTATCACATCTTCTCCCGTCTCATCGTTTGGCCTTTCTACTTTCCAAAAAATGCTCTCCAAAGAGCTTTGATTTTTTTTTTTTTTGCCAGCTTATCGACTAACTTTTTTTCTTTTAAAGATGATCACGTGACAGAGACGAGCAGTTCAACAGAGGTGCAATTCATTTTCCACTTTGATGACCAATAAAACGACAACCAGAACTGCTGAGCATAAATAAATAAATAAATAAACAAACAAACAAACAAGCAAGCAAACAAATAAATAAATGAATAAATAAATAGAAAGAAAGAAATGAATTAATGGATAAATAGATGATAAATAAATAAATAAATAGAACATGCTTTTAATCAATGTTCCAAAGTCCATCAAATCAGAGGTTGGCCAGAGTTGATGAGCCATAGCGCCAAACCAACCTCTATTATAGTCTTCATTCTGCTATCTATTTAAATTCTACAACACAATCAAAGCAATTAGGCGCTTCTTTATTTAATCATAAAACAAACCTACTCGTCAGCTGCGTATTTGTAAAACTGCTTATTAAACACAGACCATGAAGGAAGTTATTGCGTCAAATAGCGAGACCTTGTGCCGCAAATATTTTAACGACCAAACATTGTTGGCCGGGTGTCGGTGCAAGCGTGCAGCAATCTGGAGGAGGAATCTTCTTCCTGCCTGCCGCCTCCTTGTAAAATAAAATTAGCTGAGGTTCCTTAACTCAATTAGCGGCTAATCGAGGGGACCCGACATGTCAGCCTATGTGTTCAAAGGTTGCAGCGGTGCCGTTGATTGAGCTGATTAAAGGTTGTTTCAAAACGGAGTTTATTTGCAAAGTGCCTGAAATTACGACGTCTACAAAAAAGCGTTTGACAGGAGGAAGGAGAAAAATGTTGTTAAACGTGTCCGACGCCGCCCGCGAGGATTCCATAAACGTGTGTCAAGCTCACACGCTCAACCGTGCGCAACAATCACAAGGTAGTTGACATGTGACTTTTAAGATTCGGAAGGTGTCTTCTTTGTCAAACTGTCGCCGACGGGAAGCTTATTTGTTAAATCATGCAATGAAATTTCAAGAACATCGCGGACGCGTAGCAAAAGTCTTCCGGATAAACTCAAGGCCAGCGCAAGGTCAACTGATTCTTCGCTTTGATAACACCATAAATCAGCGCGTCGCTCATCTAAATCGGAGGCAGATTTCGCAAGTGCTCCCTGATAGCTGTCCAGAAGGATTAGAAAGGAAGGGGGGAGATTTATTTATTGAATGTAAGGATCACTGCGAGGAGAAGAACACAGTCAACGCATTAAAGTTGAAACACGTACGTTGGGCTTAGTAAGAATAAATCTGTGGTTTGAAGTTTGTTTACTGACATTTTTTGGCCATTAGTGGCAAAATTATTACAGAAAATGGATTGAAATCTGA
Organism: Idiotropiscis lumnitzeri; assembly: GCF_059441095.1. Taxonomy (NCBI): domain Eukaryota; kingdom Metazoa; phylum Chordata; class Actinopteri; order Syngnathiformes; family Syngnathidae; genus Idiotropiscis; species Idiotropiscis lumnitzeri. The sequence continues at coordinate 7,835,599 of NC_142397.1, read as the reverse complement.
GGTACGTGTCAGTTTGGTCCATCGCTTTCGTCAATATACTGTCAAATTGAAAGTGTTAACTCAAGATTAATTGACCATTTTTTGATGCAATTAAATATTTTAAGTCAGTTTTATTTAACTCAAAAATATTTAGCATATCTTGCAAAGCCAAATTCCAACACTGTACCATATCAGGTGCACATCTTTAGTGCGTCGTCTCAGAACGAAGCAACTTTCTCCAGTTATCACTGGGCCTTGCAAAGCAACACTGCTGAGGTGTTGGTGCTTGGAGGCAGTTTCGAGAAAATAATGTAATGATGTCTCTGTTTAGATCGTATTCAAGAACCAAAAAAAGCTATTAGAACAGTCTTTGATTTAAATCTACTTCATATTTGGTGATTTCACATTACAAGAAATTATTCAAGTAAATAAAAAAAATGTGATTAATTAGTTTAAAAATTGGGTTTGACAGCACTAATGTTTTACAAAAAAAATTATTAGACATATTTTTGCTCTTTTAAATGTTTGCTCTTTGAAAAGAATTCAGAGCAAAAGCTCACGATATTAAATCAAGCTACGCCTACCAACGCAGCAATGTTCAATGTTGCATTTCATAACACTTCAAAACTTCAACGACCCCCTGCTGAAAGAGATTAAGCCAACATTCAAAGAACAACAACAACATTCCTAAAAAGAGGAGATTTGAGCGGTTAGTTTTAATTTCATTGTCACGGAATTTGATTCTGTATACACAAAAGAGAGGCTTTGTTTCCCCTTACCCGGAGGGAATAAACATTATGTACGCAATTATAATTTCTAACATCGCGGCCTGTGATGAAAACAAGTTTAGTGAATGCGCTTGATTGTCAGGGAATGAGGCAAAATATAGCAAAAAAGCAATTTATTATTGATGGCCATTATAAATGTATTGAAAAAAAATATTTTCACAGATTTTTTTTAAACCAAATAAATACTTGAATAAGCAGTGGCGTGTCGTGCATTTCACACCTGGGCCGTCAGTTAAGTCTTACTTCGTCCCACTTGAATAAAATTTCCTTATAATACCATCATTTATGACACCACGGCTGGACAAATAATATACAAAAACACACTTACATAGTATTGAGAGAGTGTAGGACCACCTATCTTCTGTTGAAAAGTCCGTCTTGATAAAGGCCTCGCAAGTGTATCTTCTATTAATCCACACGTTTCCCTCCTTCGGCTATTGAGGTTAAAAAAAAAAAAGAAAAAAAAAAGCAAGAATATATTATAGATTTTCGAACGGTCGCCAGTTACGACTTCCGGGTGCGATGATTCCGCTTGGCACCGCCTCCTCACGAGTGCGTATCCAATCACAAGACGCGTTCATCACCTTCCGCGTCAGGTCAGCGAGAAGGCTCTTTGTAACCAACTCGAGGTCTGTTTGGCTATCGCAACTGTCTATCAAATCTGAAAGTCCATCGATGACAACAGAAGTGATTCCCGCACAATCGCATCTGAATGCCCCGGAAAGGATCGTGCGCGCGACTGGTATTGTGAAACCTGCCTGGCAACACGAGATAGCGGAATTCTGATTGGATAAAAACTCTCACCAAAAAATACAACGCTAGGATATAATATGACATCAATGTGAAGAATATGATAATTTTTTTATCATGTTAGGCCAGCAGAGAAGGTCTTGACGGACCGCCACTGTGAATAAGCAATGATGTACAACCAATATGCGTTTTCCACAAAATAAATAAATAAATAAATTTAAGAATAGAGCGAATTAGTGTTCAGCTTATTCATTTATTTTTTTTCAAGAGGTTATTTTTTTTCCTGCAACCCAAAATCATAAAGCTGTTGTGGAAAACACGCTCGAGCACCAAAATAACCGTGTAATGGAATTTGGCATTTACTGTAAACACAACACAACAGTCATTCATTTGGAAGTGAAAGGCGGAAAGTCTTCTCTATTCATTTAGCCATTTGATGCTGCTCGCTCGCAAGCCTTCGTCGCTAAGTCGGAATCTCTACTGGCTGCTTAAGTATTGGGGAAAAAAACGGAACATGTGGGTCAACACAGCGCCACACTTCATGCATTTCATTTCAATTTAATAAGGTGTCACTGTGGTAAACGAGCAGCACGCATGCAGAGATGCGCTTTTCTCTGTCTGCAGGGACGGACCTAATCATCGGAGTTATCTTGCAGCACTTCTTTTTTTACCTTGTCACATTCCATCTGTGCACTTTTAATTAGAAAAGTTCTGTAAAAAGATTCAAAGTGGTGCAAATAACGGCAACCCTGGATTGAACTTCTTGTTTTTACTCAATAGATTTTTGGGGGGGGCGTCAAATATTTAGTTAAATAGATCTGATGAAGCAATTATAGCGTCTGTCTCTCGCTGTCAGTTCACACATCTCATTGTTCATTAAAAACAGATAAGATGATATCGACTTTCCAAATTTGGTGGGTAGTTGTTTAATCAACCGCAGTGGGTCCACGGGAGCTAGGTACGGCAGTTTTTGTGATGAGCTTTATAGTTTTTAAAAAAATGTTTTTACCTCAAAAGCATATGAAGCAATTTAGTTAAAGTGAATATAGTCGCTCTTCTCAGAGGAAAAAGAATATATCCCTGATAGTTTTGATATACTATGTGTCTTCATGACGCGTAGATGCTAATTATTAGCCCGTCTGCTCATGGAGTTTCCACTTGCATATAGCGAAGGTTATGTGGTTGTTTTAAATGCACAACATTTTTTTAAACCAGCAGCAAACCCAAATCCATCGATGAACAGTTTATTTATACAAACATTATAAACTATTATAGTTGTTAAAAAAGAGCAAAAGCAATATGACTTCCTGTTGACAGCGAAAAGGCTCAATCAAGTCGAAGCAAAGAGACTGTCACACTTTTCGTATTGCGTTGATTGGGGGAAACAATCCGAACAGCAAACAAATGCGACCTGGAAAGTACAGCTGGAGTTTTACACTCTCGGGAAATACTTGGCATTCCTTTTCCTACTTTACAGTCATGAACTTTCCTCTACAGATTTGCATAACTTTGTAGGGAGCTGTCCCGGTGATTTGGGATGAGTTGGTGGTCCACCCTCGATACCTGAGTGCGGATAGTGCCCACATAATTTTTGATTCTGGTGAATTCTATTCATCTGGCAGTTTGGTTATCAAAAGACTAGATATTAGACCAGCTAAAGGCAGGTCTAAGTTGTGGTTCAGGTGGTGTAACGCGATTTGGGTGGATTTGATCAAGGATGTCTTTTTTTTTTTTTTTTTTTTGCTGTCTGGTACCCTCTCTCTTTATCCGACGGCATTTTCAGTAAATATCCAACTCCTTATAGATCACAACAGAGGAAATAGACACAACGCTGCACAGCATGAAAAAGGCATAAAAATCATTTTCATTTTTCCAGCAATTGGACTATTTCACATTTTCCCTGCCTCTTTGCCACATCAACAGGTGTCGATCCAGAGGAGTCTTTTCGAGTTCTGTCCGCACCATTGAGCAGCAGCGCCTTCACGATGGGCACGTTGCCGTGCTGGGCGGCGATGTGTAAGGGCGTCGCTTTTTCCGCGCTCGCAGCGTTCACGTCGACACGATTGGAAATCAAGTGCAGGACGCTCGGGAAGCTGAGGCTGGCGCAGGCGACGTGTAACGGCGTCCACCGTTCACTGTCCTCCGTCACATTCGGGTCGGCTTGGCCGGCCAGGAGCTTGGCCACCATTTCGGGCTCGCTCTGGTGGCAGGCCAGGTGCAGCGGAGTCCAATTGTTCTCACCAGGAGCATTGACGCTGGCGCCCAGATGTTGAAGTTCCACAATGGTGCTTTCGTGGCGCTTTATGACAGCCAGGTGCATGGCGGTCCAGCCCTGGTGCGTCCTGACATCCGGGCTGGCTCCGTTCGTCAGCAGCTGTCTGCAGATGCCTTTATGGCCGTTGAGAGCCGCCAGGTGAAGTGGAGTGTGTCCTCTTTTGTCCACGCTACCAACCGCAGCGCCGTCCGCCACCAACTGACGTACTACTCGATTGTGCCCCGCCTCGGCGGACAAGTGAAGAGGAGTGGACAAGGAGCTGTCAGCCGCGTTGACATCGGCTCCTTGAGAAAGGAGCAGTTTGGTTATATTGATGTGACCGTAAGCGGCGGCCAGGTGAAGCGGCGTCCTCTTCTGCACGTCCTCCCTCTCCCCGATGGCTTTGACGGACAGCCGCGTCAGCAGCAGGCGCACGGCCGTTTCGTGGCCATTCTGGCAGGCCAAGTGCAGCGGCATCCAGCCAGACTTTTCACGGGGATCCGCCACCGCCCCTTTGTCCAGCAGCTGGCGGAGGGCCCTGTCGTCACCGTTCTGCGCGGCGAAATGAACGCCCGTCCACTCGTCCTCATCTCCCTGCATGGGATCGGCGCCGTGCTCCAGCAGCAACGAGATGATATCGTGAAGCCTGCGCAAATAAGTCTCCGGTGAACTTAAGCAACATTTAAGCCCAGCGCTTAAGTTCATTATCATTCACGATGCAGTCAAAAGAAAAGTCAAAGTAAATGTCCCGTGACAACAATCTTTTTTTTTTTTTTTTTCAGTCGCCAGCGCAGTTACTGAGTGGCTGCATCAAAAGTAGAAAGCTCCAAGTTTTTATCTGTTGACGCAGGACTTTCTGTGTGGCATTTGGATCCATTCAGGTTGAGTCCGGAACATATTTTGGAGCCGCTCGTACCACACCCCGAGTCACTAAAACCGGATCGAAAACCCAACCGGAAACTGAGAAGGCCGGTCCTACCTGACTGAACACCTGGTGCCGTCTGTTAACAAATTATCTGCACCGCTTGTCCTCACGAGGGTCGCGGGGGGTGCTGGAGCGTATGCCCCTGAACTGGTTTCCAGCCAATCGCAAGGCACACACAGACAAAGAACCATCGTCGCTCACACTCATACCTAAGGGCCATTGAGAGCGTACGATCAACCTGCCATGCATGTTTTTGGAATGAGGGAGGAAACCGGAGTACCCGGAGAAAACCCACACAGGCGCGGGGGAGAACATGGAAACTCCACAAAGGGAGGTCGGAGCTGGAATCGAACTTACGACCTCTGCGCTGTGAGGTAGTGATGGCTAAATGAAGCTTCAAATCTGCTTCATGAACCAGTTGTAGTATTTTTGGACTCCTGTAGATGGCACTCTCTGATCAATGACTTGCCATTTTCAACAGTGCCATCTAGAGGACTCCAAAATACAACAAGTGTTTCATGAAGCAGATTTGAAGCTTCATTCTCATATCACTACTGTGAGGCCATCGTACCCCCCCCCCCTGTTAGCAAACGCTCCAAGGTAATCTCTCGAAGCAACCTCAAATGCTTAGCAACAACAACAAAAAAATCCCTGCAATCACAAATCCGACGGCATGCTGTGTGTCGTAACCGAGGCCACGCCCACTTAACACCCAGACGCAAAGTGAGATGAGATTGGAACAGATTTACTCAAATTATTTTTCAGACTTGGCGTGCATTCAATTTGGTAATCCTCCAGTGCACAGAAACGAATCGCGGGACGGCTGCACTTTGCAGATTTAAGTATGTCTCCTTTAAAGGTTCTGAATTCTGCGAGTTCATCGCAGACTTGACCGCTGACCTTTTCCGGTTATTTAACCGAGCAATCCCAAATGTCACAGTGCATCCAAACGCGTCCAAGTACACACCTGTTGAGGACAGCCACAATCAACGGCGTGTAACCTTTGGCCATGACGCAGTTGACCTCGGCGCCCAGACTCAGGACGTGCTCCACGCTTTTTGCATCGCCGCTGGCCACCGTGTAGTGCAGGAGACTCTTTTTCCCGGTAAACTGCGTGCTCACGTGCTCACGTTTCACCGACGACCGGAAACTACCAAAGTCCTTCTTGAAGAGGAGCGAGAGCACGCTCTCCTTGCTGGATTGTTCTCCTATCAAATGAGAGCAAAGGACATGATGATTACAGGAATGTGATGTCCTTCAAGTCAAGTTGTTCTGCTATGTAAACATTGGAAGGCTGCCAAACTCCTTGAAAGTAGCGACAGCGGAATGTTTTGGCTGTGTGTACCGAAGCATTGGATTACGGGATCGAGGTTACCGACATGAAGCTCAGGAAGATGACTTTTTTTTTTAATTGTCTTCCACGCAGCGATTGTTGACTCAATGGAACACACTTTTTAAATAGCAGCCCATTCTGGCCGAGGGTCCTTCGTGCTTTTTTTTTTTTTTTTTCTGTGTTTACCTGCAAGAAGGTCAGGCAACTGAGGTGAAGAAATCTGAGAGGGAAATGAGAAAGAAAAGAAATGATCAAAAACATTTTGCTGGTGGTTTTTGAATCTTAGCGAGTATAATTTTGAATTTATGTGGAACTAATTATGTAGATGAAAATGCATTATTAAAACTCAAAATGTTTCACATTTTGTACTAATGCACATTTTCTTTGTACATAAATGTATATATTTATTAAAAAAAAAATCTGCTATATTGATTCAAATATATAATTAGTTATTATTGCGTAGATCTCAAAAGTAAGTGTGCTGTGGTGCAAAAAAGCGAAAATTATAAATATTTAATATACGTTTGACATCGAACCTCTTTGACATGATGACATCAGTCGTTTACGTGTTCTGGTTTAACAGCGTCTGCTAAATTCCTAATTGGCCGCGATGTTATTTCATGTGTGTACATATTTATTGAAATACAACATTTTAGGTATTTTTTTTATTTATTTATTTTTTTAGAAGGGTTGCTATAATTCAAATCCTGATCGCAGAGGTTTGTTGAATTTCAGGAATAAAAATTGTATGATTTATTATATAAATTATTATATGTTATTTAATTTAATTTAAATGAAACTCTATCTGCCAAATAAACAACATTTCTCATTCATCCATTTATTTATCAATACATTTTTTTTTCCAACTTGAGCAACAATCCCATCAAAAGCAATGCGTTGAAATTAAGTCCGAACTTGCTCATTTCTCAAACGGATTTTCAAGAGGTTTCCAGTTTTTTTTTTTTTTTTTGTCAATGCCAAAGTGTTTGCTATCAACATCTAACATTTGAAAAGGTTAGCTTTCCACACATGAAAAGCGCTGAAGACACGCAGGCTTAAAAGGGCCGTCTCATAGCGACCTCTTCGTATCTGCGTGCTCGAGTGTTGACAGCCATGACACTTCTTTTTTTTCCAGCGACCAAAAGTGAACAAAACTTTTTTGGGGCACTGATATCAATAAATAATTTACGAGTAAATTGGGCAAATCATCTTTAAAAGGGCAATTTAGTGGGTTGTATATTATTGGACGGCTTGTTCAATCTCGGAAATTCCAGGAAATCAACAAGATTATCATTATTTCAATTTTGATACTTTTTTGTCACATTTCAATTTGGTAAAATTTTTCAAAATTTTGCTCAATAAAGGTTGTAAACATTCTACTCAAGAGAGTGACCTGCGATGTATTTATCACTTATCAAACAGAATTCACTTCATAGGTGGGGGGAAACGTGTATCGAGGTTCCAAACTGTGTCCGTTTTCTCGGCTGTGGTGAAAATCGATCGGTCCGGGGATCTTCAAGACTTCACTCAGGGCCTCGGTTTTCCTCACAGTTTCTGCAACAACACAACAGCCGTCAAGGACTGGCGTGGAATTTGCGTCGTTAAAGCAGATTATTCATTTGCAAATGACTCCAAGTGGAATCTCATCATCACTGTCGCATTATTATGGGATATATCTTCACGCGTGACTTGGAGGTTAATAGAGACTTTATCTGTGTTATTAGCTATTGTTCATGAATAAACATTGACTCATCAGTTGTAAAGTATCATCTGATCCCTTTTTTGAAAGCACCTGTTTCGCTCATGCATGACACGCGCTGACAAAAATAAGTGTAACGAAAAAAAAAAAAAAAAAGCAATTAAACACACGATATATCATCGTTGATGGAGCCAATTGCATGTGATTAGCGCCGCTCCGAGTCTATTGTCACAGTTTAGAAATTGACTGCTGGTAGTACAAATACATTCCACGGGTGGCTCGTGTTTATGTCAGTCATCGGCGAAACAGACTGAGAAAGTCCGTCGGTACTGACCCAGTTAGTGATGATAATAACGACGGATGAAATCCCTCTTTTGTCGATGCTTAGTCCGTCAGTTTTTTTTTTTCCACGTGTCCCGTAACTTGTCACTCATCAGTTAACCGGCGTCTGCCAGTACGGACGGAATGCTCACTTCTGATCTTTAATCATAATTGCCTCTGCGTCGACATTAAAAACGAAAAGAAAAAAAGCACCCCTGACTTTTATCGGAAATAACGGATACTGCTCCCTCTCATAGGTGGTCTTTGGGGGATTGGGCTGCTTCTCTGTTGCAGCCACAAATAATTGCCAATGCTGAAAATAGACGACACTTGACCTGAAGTCCTTACGCAGCACATTGCATTAAATGAACAGAAGCATTTGGACATTACAGCAAAGGGAATTGATGGGAAATGCAAGTTTACTTGCAAATAAATATAAACAGTCTCTCTCTCTCTCTCTCTCTCTCTCTATTATTCAAGTAAATACCTGTTACAAGCTTCACAAAAAATTGTTGTTGAAAAATGTAATTAATCGCAATTAACCACCGGCAAAGTAAAAAAAAAAAATTGGATCTTTGACGTCTTTAGCCGTCAATGGCAGTAAATGAGTTAATTACAGATGTTTTTTTTTTTGCGATTAATTAGTTTTAAAAAATGAATGGCTTGATAGCGCTAATATATATGTAAACACGCTAGGGGCGTGTAATAGAAAACGCCCTTGGTCCTCCGGGCGAGGCGTAGCAAGGTCTGTCCAATTCCCAAACAAACTCGACTTGTCCTGGCATGAAAGAGAAGCGGCACCAGTTTGAACTCACAAGCGCTCAAGTGCCTGTCAACCACAATCAGGCCCGGTGTGCGTGTCTGTGCTCCTGAATCCAAATAGGTGTGTGTCAATGGACCAAATTTTGTACCTGAGAACGGCGGCCTCTTGTTTTGGTCCTGATCCCAGCACCGCTTCATGATGCTGATCATCTGATCGCACTCACGTGGCCTCTGCTCGGGTATAATCTCCACGACGGGTCTCCTGCCATGTGACACATTTAAGAGCACGGTGGTCATGCTGCACCCTGCATCCACAAAATAAATGTCAGCCAAGACGATGCAAAAGTAATTGGTCATGCAGATCCACACTAACCTAAAAGCTCTGAAGAATAAAAAAAAATGAGGTCGGAGGCAGCCCCATTTCCAAATTGAGATTATATGGCGTCTTTTTGGCGGGGAATCCAATTTACATGACCTTTTACAAGAGATGCTGCCTCCTTTTAGAAAAATGAGCAATGCAATGAAATGCACTGACTGTTCATGTTTTATTATTTGAAATGATTTGAATGAGTTGAATTCATTCCTACCTGTATAAGGTTTCTGTTGTGTTAGAATCTCCCAGATAATGATTCCAAAACTGCGGATGAAAGAATCGAGAGAAAATGGGATTTTAAATGACCGCCTTCATCAGATTGGCGTGTTGTACAAACTGAATCCTACGTGTGGTCAATTAGAACACATCACAGCAAAATGTGAAATGACTTGCACTCTGTAAACGAGTACAATGTGGAGTACGCCCGTGTGAAAATTTTCAAGTCACCTATAAACATCGAAGGAAAGTCCAGGAGGCTCACTGGACTGAGAGAAGATCTCAGGGGGAATGTAGTTTATGTTCCCTCTTGCCGTCAGATGCTCCACAAACAATTTATTGTTCGTCCCTTCCTCCCAATGGATCAAACCAAAGTCTGAAATCTGAACATACATCAAAATATTAGGAAAAGTTCTTCAGGTAACAATGCAACATTTACCGTATTTTCCGGACGATAAGCCGCTACTTTTTTTCCTCGATTTTGAACCATGCGGCTAATACAGCGGTGCGGCTTTTCTGTGGATTTTCCTTTCGCCACTAGGGGCGCTCTATAGTTCAGAAAATACGCTAAATAAATATGGAATTTTTTTTTCTCTTGGGTCTGTTCTGTTTTAATGAGCAAAATTGTTTCTATGTTAAAAATATTTGTTTTACCTTTAGGTGCATAAACTGTACAAAATCATTCTGTACATGCAGTAAACAGATACTTTTTTTCGACATAGAAAACTGCGGCTAATAGTCTGGTGCGGCTTGTATGTCGTTTTATTTTATTTTAATTTTACTTTTAAAAGGAGGCTGCTGCAGCCAATATACAGGCGCTCCCTATATCCCGGAAGATACGGTAATACTAAATGGTCTATTACTGAAGAGATATGTCTTTGATGGAAATAACACAATTACAGTAAGTATTCCCGCTGCAAATGTCACACTGTAACCTCGACACGCCGCTGACCTTGACATGGAGATGATCATCTATCAAGATGTTGGATGTCTTCAGGTTCAGATGGAGTAGCGCAGGTCTCAGGCTGTGGAGGAAATTTATACCCATGGAGGCCTCATGAATGATTTGGAACTTCTTAGGCCACGTCAGGTTGTGACTATTGATGAGATTGTTCAGGGATCCATTACTCATGTACTCCATTACAATGGCAGGCACGTCATCGCACAGTCCATAGACCGACACTAGGTACTTGAACTTGACTTTAGCTATGTTGGACGCATCCTCCGTTAGTTTGCTGTAACAAAACAATGGTGTTCAAAGAGGGCATTGCGAGACAACACAACTGTGTAAAATGAAATAAAAAAAGAAAGAAAGAAAGACGGCATTATTGTACTGTAGCCACGCACCTGTAAAGGTTTTTCGGACCCACGGTTGTGTCCAAGACTTTCAAGGCGCAAATTTCCCGCCACAGTTTAATCTTGACTTGGTAGACTTGGCCAAATTTTCCTTCCGCCACTTTAGACCAGTCCGTCTCAAAGTCGTTCTTCTTAAAGGTCCTGAGCTGTCCAGTGGACGCCCCCGGACCATCCATGAGTGCTGTTCTCCACTTCACGCAATCCCCGTGAAGGCGCTCGTTCTCGAATCCCAACCATCAACGGGGTTTGTCCTCATAGTCCCGTGGATCGGCGTCGCCCTGGGATGTTGTGCAAAATGCACAACATGGATTGACAATCAAGTGTGTGGCTGAAAGGCACGTTGAGTCAACTGTTTTGATAGGTGGGAGAAGCCGAGTCTTGAAAACCGGTTTGTGCTGAATGTTGCAAAGCCGGTTTTGAAGAACACTGCAGATCACCGTTTCTGTCCTGGGTCATAGCAATGCATATTTGAACAAATAATTTGTATTTGATAGGATTTAAAAGTGATACAGTAAACTGTGATACCAAAACAATTAAGTCCAAAAAAGTCACATAAAATAAAAAAATAAAATAATAAAGAAATAAAATAATATATATATATATATGTATATATTATTTTCAAAAGATTCCTATATTTATATATATATATATATATATATATATATATATATATTTTTTTTTTTTTTATTACGTTTCTGATTTAGGTGAATCCGAAATGTAACCTGATTTAATTCTCCCTCGTCTAATATCCACAAGAAGTAGATTTACAATGTTTATTTAAGGCTTTGGGAGAAGTAGGCAAACACTACAAACAAAACAAATTTAAAACACTTCTACTCTCTGACCAACAAACAATGATATGAATCAAAGACAAACTCCGAAACATAAACAGGAGAAAACAAAGTGAAAGAAAAAGGCTGATGCCAGGCACAAAGGTCCCAAAGGTTTTTACGTACCCGAAGTATGTAAAAAAAAGAAGAAAAAAACATTTTGACTGGTATTAAAATCACACTTTAAAAAAAGAAAGATTATTCATTGATTTCAAAACTACTAAAAACCCAAGAGCTCAAAATATGATTAATCGTCCAACTGCTAACTTATAATTCTCACAAGCACATTTGGATGCCGTTAAGTCTTTCTTTGGAATTTGAGAAAAACAATTTCTTGGCGGTAATGTCTTTATGCCGATTTCTCTCTGAGATAAATTGCACGCTGTGGATTTTCTGGGAACACCGCTGAATGCTAACTGCTCCTTTTCAATGGAGGTGAAAAAAGGTGACCGCAAAAGTGGAGTTGGAAAGTTGTCTTGTGTCTATTTTAGGTCAAAAGGCCACAAAAGATTTTTTTTGGTCCACTAAAGCCAACACTTTCATTTACAAGCGTCTACTGGAAATCCTGCAAATGTGCCAGGCTCCTCTCTCATTTCACACTTGTGGTTTGTCAGACTGGTTTTCCTTGTTTTGTATACATAAGAGCAACACCGGACGGGATTATTATATACAGTTATCTGGAAGCCTTGAGTTGCTTTTACAGAAAGATCAACGATTTGCTGTCCCGAAACGAGATTTTATAGGTGGTCACATTCCCACAAATATGTTCTGTTGGCTCAATTGACCCATTCCAATCGGTCGTAGCATACGTGAGTGGGCAGGTAATCGTCATGTGACAAAATTATTCATCGTTTATTATGTCGCTAACTTAGCAAATGCCGCACACACAGACGGCCCCTTTTTTTCAGTAACAAGTTCAGTTTCAGCGAGCCGGAATCGAACCCTGCGCCTCTGTCCTGTGCCGCCATGATCCAACTTTTACAAATGTGTCACAAAAAGGTTACGATTTTTATTTACCACATTTTCCGGACTATAAGCCGCAAATTCTTTCCTCGATTTTGAACCATGCGGCTAATACAATGGTGAGGCTTTTCTGTGGATTTCTTTTCACCACTAGGGGCGCCCTATAGTTCAGGAAATATGCTAACTAAATCTCTATTTTTTTTTTCTCTTGGTTCTGTTCTGTTTTAATTAGCAAAGTAGTTGTTGTGTTAAAATGCACTGTTTAAAAATCTGTTCATGTTCCAACTTATTTTTTTAACATGGAAAACTGCGGCTTATATGTCTTTTTTTCCACACAAAAAAAGAGTTGCTGCGGCTTATATGCGGGTGTGTCTTATCGTCCTGAAAATACCGTAAATCGTTTAGGGATACATTAAGCCATCCCTGATCAAAAAATGATGTAAACCACTCTAAACGTGCGCTTCAGTTTTCTACTCGCTTGGCATTAAAGCACACGGCCAAACAATTTTAGAATTCTGTCCACATGCTATCATCCACCAACTGCATCGTAAATTTCACTCCTCCAGCCTCAGTGCACATGAATTTTTTTTTAATTTAAAGTATTCAAAACTCCAGAAAAAAAAAATCAATAAAATGTGAACTTCACTGATGGTGTATTCGCCAGACTTCCATGCTGGCAGCAAAAGATTCAAGTCCCACTCGAGACTTGTTAATGTGCCCTGGGACTGACGGACCGGCCCATGAGCCAAAGTCAGCTGAATAAGATAAGAATTTGTTTCTATTCCCGCAATGCGTTGGGTTTATCAAGTTCATCGCTCGTGTTTGACGACCAATCTAGTTTCTTTTTTTTTTGCATAATTTCCAGCGGACACGAGGTGTTTTGTAGCCCGAGACGGGTTCAAACATACTCATTTATAGAAACGAGCTGCCACGCATACAAGAAATAGCGTTCACATATACACCAAGTTCCAATGGGACACGTTCAGTCACGTAAATATTTGGGCCAGCTCCCGTGGGTTTTGTCATCCAGAGTACATTTAGAGTCGGCGTGGCTCCGACTGTGAGCTTGAAGCAAACGTGCCGCTTGTGACACTCGCAATAGTGAGCAAACCTCACCGGGAAGCAGTTCATTCCGCTTTGTTGTAGAAGTGATTCATTGTGATTTTTGGCAGACAGATTGTCTCTCATGAGGGGGGGAGTCACGGGTTTGATTTGTGCAGTCAATGACTGCGTTATTCCCGTTTAAAGACGAGGTTGACATCATGAATAATTCGGCTCTGATGAGATTTTTTTTTTTGTTTTGTTCTTCTCTTCAATTGAGATCACATTGCTGGCCCGTGCTGGGTGAGGGATTTGCATGTGGGATGATTTGTAGTCAGACATGTGAAGAGAGTAAATACATTATTGTCAGACTTAATATGGTTGCAGATTAATTGTACTGCCACCTATCAACCAAAAATTCTGGCAAAAGAGGGTGGGCTGTCAAAACTGTTTTGGTCCAAATGAGAGTTATGCGCAACTGCATACGAAGTCGAAAAAGACTTTATGCGGGTAAGGCGACTGGGACAAAGAAACTGTAATATATTAAACATCTACACCAGGTGTGGGCAAACTACGGCCCGGGGGCCAACTTGCGGACCGTTAAACGTTTTAATCCGACCCGCCAAACTTGAAAAAGGACTGGCTGACTTTGTAAGGGTTCGTTCAAGATCGCAAACGTCCGGCATGCAAAATGAACATTGAACCAAATGTTCTGGTGATAAGAAAAACTTGTTGTGAACTTGAACGAACCCTGCCCAAAAAAAAAAAAAAAAAAAAAAAAGAACGATATCCGGTACCCTCGCAAACATTTGCCGCTCAGTGGGATATGGCCTTTGCGAAGGAATAGCAAATGTTGACCACAATCTGATGAGTTGCTGGAAAAAGGAGCGTGATAGAATATTCCTCAAACCTGTTCCTCGAGGGCCGGTGTCCTGCAGGTTTTCCGACTCTCCCTGCTGCAACAAATGATCAAATAATCAGCAAGGTCTGCCGAAGCTCCATAACGATCGTTCAGGTGTGTTGCACCAGGGAGAGGTGGAAAACGGGCAGGACATCAGCCCTCGGGAACAGGATTGAAGACCCCTGCAGTAGAGCTTCTTGTGAGATTAACGTCGGAGAAAGCAGAATGGTAAACACCTCAAGATCACGCAGAGAAAGGTCCAGACGGCTACTGGGAGTTATGACGGTTATCAGCTGACCAGATTTTATAACTGTGCCTCTGGAATCAATATGTTTTATTCAATTTCTTTTTGACAACATTTGAACACATAATTGACAACCAGCATTGCAGAACGGATTCTGCTTGACCTTGTCGGTTCAACCGCGCAGAATTTTCTCTTCCCCTTCCTTTGGAACAGTTTGTCTTGGAACGTTCAATTCTACCTCTGTATGCAGGTGTTGCATTTGACGAATTTAACATTCACTGTCAGCCGCCGTTTCATGCTTCAGCAACTCACACAGTTATTTGGGATGACTCGTGGATTGATGTTCCAATGAAAACCCCCGTGCTCGTGATCGGATTCCAGATGTGCTACCAGAGGGGAAAAAGTCTATCTTCATTGATGCAAGCGGCACGTCGCGAGGCGGCCAATCAAATTAACCGGGACGAGCTGACCAGGCTCCACTCTTGTCCCTTAATGTTCTCTATTAACTAACCTGCTTAAAATCCGCTGTCCTTCATCTGTTCTGTCTTCGCTTTGAGGGGGAAAAGCAGACCTAAACAAAAGCGCTAAAGACACTCTGCTGCAATTTCGCACAGTGACGACTCGAAGTATGCGAGTCGCTGCGTCCCTAATTGGTTTCTGAAGAGATTTTAAGCATGCTTTAATGAAATCAGTCTCCAGGACCGACATTTTGGCACGTTTATTTCTCAAGATGAATTAACATCGGAGCGAATGTTGTAATGCGATAAGGGATGCCGACGACATCGATATTCGTGATTCTCGCACGCACCCCACGTTTCAGAGAGACAGATGGGGGGGGTGCGGTTTTGCAGGCTGTTCAAAAACGTATCTCTTAGTCCGAAACGTTCGTCAACACGCAAATAGTGTTTTGCCGTCATTAGTCCACTTAGTCTCGCGCCAGTCTACATGCTAATTGATAATTAGCCTTCAGGAAAAATGCAAGATTGTTGTCACGCCGCCTCCTCCCTATCTGTGCGTATTTTGGTGGGTCTTTGTTATTCCAAGGGAGAATTTTTATGACTTTTTAAATGAGGAGCGATCAGTTTGGATGATTAAAATTACATAATTAATCCTCACAGGAAATTAATTTTCCCCATTAACACGCTGCAAACAAATGAATGCCCTTCATATGGCAGACTGCGACTTTAATGCATAGCTCAAGGGCACCGGCATCTTTCCAGCAACACATTTGAAAGACAACAAACAACGAGATCTTGTAGCGAGTCACATTGCTGACTTGGGCTCAAACCCACCTCAATAGACGATCATTCGTCACACAGGTGCTCAATGGCGACCAATCCGATGAAGGCGCGATCCTAGGCCGAGTGCGAATATTTTGAACTTTTTTCTGTCTGCGATCGTCATCGGTGATCTTCAGTCAGTAAAAAAGTGGATTTGCCGAGAGATTAACCGTTAATACTGGTGCAATGACCACAATCAAACACCATAGCTTTAAATCTTGAAATAATTGACTTTTGAATACAAATGGCGGAGCAACACATGTTGAAAGATACAAAACATAACAGGTAGACCAGACTGGCCCGGAATAAATATCCCTTCAGAATGAATGAATGAATAAATAAATAAATACATAAATAAATAAATAAATATTCTTTAATAAATAAATAAACATTTAACCCTAAAAAAAAAATTTTTAAGTCTGAAAAACATTCAAAATGTTGTTCAAATTGTGTGAGAGCGGGCAACGAAAAAAATAAAAAATAAAACCAAAAAAATATTTTAAAATATTGGAAAAAAATACTGAATATGTGAATCCACTGGTTCGACTGGATTTACAGGCCTGTGTTCTTTATCCTCTGCAAAGAGCGACAAATATTACTGCTGTACTGAGGAGCTTTGCTGTCTCCATGTACAATACCGTATCCATGTCTACATTATACTGCCCCAAGTTGACAACAGCAGAACAAGCAGCAAAATGTTCATGGATCCATTCATTCATTAACATGTTGAAGCAAAAAAAAAAATGTGACAAAAAAAAAATAAGGCTGCGAGTCCAGAATTTGCATTCAATTCAAATTCAATGACATCTAGTTAAAAAAAAGTTTGGGTTTTTTTCCATTAGGAATAATGGTGAAAGCGAAACAGTAAAGAAGCATGCGAGAGGATTTATAAAACAAACACAAGCGAGCCTTTGAGAAATAAACTCCCACACTACACTCGACACCATTTACGTGCTCTTTGCTGGATGACCAAGACCAAACTGAATAATAGATTTCGTCAGTGGTTAGCATTGGGGAATATACGGTCGGCGAACGTCTAGAATCAACAGGAGAATTTTTGCTCCATAACCAAACTGTAGGTGTGAGAGCCAACTGTGACAGATGCCGTGCCTGAATTTTGAGGGGGGAAAAAAACATGTCTGGCAACGTGGGAAAAAGAGGAGTGACAAACAAGTAAGTATTGTGTTCCATGCTCACTTCGGATGCGTGCAGACAGCCACAGGCCGAGTCAGTGTCATGTGTTAGAAAGCGATCCGGTCTTTCAGTTCAGGATTAAAACGTTAACCACAACATTTTGTCTTTGCTTTTGATAACGTTCCAGATACAAACGGATGACACGCACCAAAGGCATGCAACACTCCAGACGCCAACCTCGGGGGACACTCAAGCTATCATCTGACCCTTCTTTTGCGTTCATAATGACAAAGATGGTATCTGTCTCCGACTGCTGTGTTTCTAAAACTAAAACCATTTACTTTTAATCTTTTGTATATTCGCCCAAAATAATAATTACATTCTCAGTCTGTCTTTGACTGAGCAATGATCTTCGAAATGTGTTCATTTTAGCCCTACAGCCTGCAAACTCGTCAATCCGCCTTTTTTATTCTTTGGGATTGCAGCTTTCAATGTACTATTTCCTCGTTAGAATAGATTCAATATTTAATTTTCGATGAAAAGGTCGAAAAGTATGAGCTTAAGTGAGCGGTATAATAGAAAAAAATGTTTTCCTTTAAAAGTGAGCCTCATTCACTATCAGACGAAAGTATTTTTTGGAACTCTTGTTGTGTTCTGGGTCGAGGAAAGCGGGAGCCAAAAACAGCTCATTTCCGATTGCGTGGAATCGTGGAGTAGGAAGTGGAACGGAACTCATCTTGCCTGCACTGAAGTCGGAAGGGTGAAATGTCGACATTGAAATTTGATTTATCTTAGAAAAGCAGTGGCGGGCCGTGCATTTCACACGTAGGCCTTCAAGATAAGACATCTGCCCGGCAACACAAATGAGCTGATTTCTGATTGGATAAATAAATACTAAAATAAAATAAATAAAATATGAAAATCAAAATTATATATAAATTCAGTTTTTTTTATAAATATGATCATTATTTCTCGATTTTTGGTTAGGTCTATTCGAGAAGGTCTTGTCCGCCCACTTTTCTAAGAAAACCCATTTCAGTAAAATGACGTTTTACAAGGAATCTGCGCGCATTTGAGTTAGGCGGTTGAACGACTCATTCTCATTAGTTTGTACAGCTGAGTTGTTTATTATCCATAATTCAATTAGAAATAAATTGATGCCATCAAAAGGATTACAACTTTTATATGCGCCATTTTACAATGCATTTGGCACTTTTACATTCCTCTGATCTGCAGTGCATAAATGCAACAATCTAGTTCTGGGCTGGCCTCCAACTTCTCATTTTCTCTCCATTTCTGTTTCCCCTCCCCCCGGCCCCCCAATACGCAGCTCTGTGTCCAATGAAGATATTACAAAATAATATATTGACTTCCTACGGATGAACATTCACGGCCACGGTTACCGATGTTTTTTTTTTTTTTTTCTTTGCCTCCACTACTCCAACGACTTCAGCCTTGTGTTAGCACATTTCAATTCCTCTCACTGACTTCTCCACTTAGTTTGTTTTTATGCCCATGACCCTGCAGTTTCAAGTCCAAGGGTAACACGGAAAGTTTATCTATGCTAATAGGACGGCGGCACAATACACCGGGGCTTGTATCTTTCAAGGAAATGAGTTCACCACATTATATATATATATATATTCAACGTTTTCTGAACTCTTTGTGAATTTTACGAGACTTTCCTGGGGACAATTTAAGGGGCTTGGCGGAGAAAAAAAAAGCACAGTCATTTCTCTTCATTTCTCTTATTTGTGATGGCTATTTAATTGACAATAAGACCGTCAAGATCTTGAGGAGCTCGACTCATTTTTGTTGAGGTTGAAAGATCACGTGCGAAATTTGAGCGCAACACCTGAGGGAGATGTGCGAATTGGACGGCGTCTCGACATACAGTCTGCTCTACATACAATAGCCGTGCTCCGTCTCGAACGAATACGATTGACTGCACCACTGTCTATTGACTAATGTAATTGTCTGCTGCTATTTCGGTAAAGGACGTGATCTGTGTAATTGGCGGTGGACCTTCCTCGGTCACTGGAGGCTAGCGCGTCCTTCTTTGATAAGCAGAAAAGGGAGCAAGGGAAGGTTGTCCAAGGAGTCCTCCACTGGCCTGAAAATGCCTCCAAGCAGGTCAGGCGGGGATTAGCTTTGAAAATATGGAACAAGAACAAAAGAACGGACGTTGGTTAACCTTTTGGAGTTTTGGGAAGAGCTCTGTGGAAACGTTGGGACGATGTTTTCAATGGAAAATGAGCTTTCGGGCGGAGTGCTTTTCTGCCTTCAAGGCACTCACAGCCCTTTGACGAGTTTCTGTTTTGATATCCTGGCAGGAGTGTATGACTGAAGACTTTGATATTAGACATGGCGCCTCAGGCTATTTACACCAAATTTTGGATCGTCGAGCCATTCGTAGTGCTGTATTCCTAGTCGACTACGAGAGATGAGCATTTTTATCCCAGGGGTGGAACGGTCCATCGGGCCATCCCAGACGGACGCCCGTTTTGGGGTTGAGAAGTCTGAACTGTGAAATTTGAAGCTATTCCTCAAGAACCGAATCAACTTTGCTCATTTTTAACATCGCCTCGCTGGACAGAAGAGCGCAAACACGGAGGAATTACTCTCATTCAAGAAAGGCAGCCGACGGCATTGAGGGGTACTACTTCTCGCGCATGCGAAAACAGTTTTTCTGGTGTGTTCTTCACTCAATTTACGGTCCGACGTGCCGACATGACAGGTGGCCACCCCGGCCGACGTCCTGTAGAGGCCGATAAAGCTTCATCAGAACACCAAGTCTACTAATCCTTTCACCACATGTCCTGACTCCTGCAATCTATTTTGTTACGAACAATTTCTATTTTAAAGCACTGAAAGTTCTGTTATTCTTCACAATAAAAATCTTTATTTCAAAAAACGGTAGGAGAAAATAATTTTTTTTTTTTCAAAATCGGCGGGCCGGATTAAAACGCGTAACGGGCCGCATGTGGCCCCCGGGCCATAGATTGGCTGTGTTAAAGGTTACATTGAGGCACCTTTCATAAGCATTTTTAGTTCTTAATCTTAACATTTCTTCCAAGAACTTCTTGGTCTTCTCACTCAGACAGGAAAGGAAAAAAAAAAACATCATCCAAAAAAAGAAAAAAAAGGCCTTGGCTAAATTTGAAATAAGAGAACAATTTACGATGTAAAAATGAAGGATTAAGATTGAAAAAGAACTTCGCCCATCACCAAATTGACTGATTAATTAATCCCGAGTTCTGTTACCAACACTTTTGGCCATTTTGAATATTTATTCTTATAAAACACCCACCAAAGGCTATTCGTCAAAGTGGCTTTTTCTGTCACACGCCACAGATAACTGAGATGCCCATTTCACACATTTGCTTTCCTGCAGCATTTTCCCATGCTTGGCCCGTTATCTCAGCAGGATCGTTTCGGTTTTAAGGCAGCGCTAATAATTACTTCTCCCTGATGGCAAGGCAGATTTCTTTAGTTCTTTCAACATGGGACCAACGTGTCTGGCGATCCCTGAGATTGAAGACAATAGCCTCGGGAAACTCTCAAAGGGGGGAAAAGTCTCCTGTCTTAACAGTGGTAAGACAAGACAACAGCAAAATGTAGCGTGCGAGTATGAAAAATGTCAGCGTCGCAAACGGGTAATTAACTTTTGCGAAGAAGGATGGCGGTCTGTTTTGGTCTCAAAGATAGCAGGAGCAATGCAGACACATGGCTAATGCAATAATACAGGTGCGGTGCCATGATTAATGTCAGAGTGTTTACTTTGGGGTATTCAAGTGCAGTAAGAAAAGTTGCACGCGTGAGAAGCGCAAATGAATGATTTGAGCGTTGAAGGGCCACTCGCTTTTCAATGACATCCATCTGTGCCGTGAGATCTAATGTCGAGCTTTTTGTTAGTGAGTGGCATGTAGGCTAAGATGGATTTGTTTGTTGTGCGGGAAAATAAATGGAAAGCAGCGCAATAAAGTTAAATGTCAGCATTGTTGGATGTGTCAGTGTGCACCTTGTTTGAAGAACGGCGTCGAAAAGAAACGTAATAGAACGACTAAAGTCACCTTTATATTTGAATACCGCTGGCTACCTTTAAAATGTAAAGGACATTCTTATTGTTTGATGAGAATCGGCTTAGTCGTGTCGCGGGATTTTTCTGCAAGGTCACTTGTGCTATGATGATCATCAAAAACATTATGATAATATTTAAGATGCTGAGGAATTGACCATATTTATCGGCGCTAATCAAAATGTGGCACTCGGATGAATATTGTTTTACTGGATTAAGAATTAAGCAGACAAAATTAATCAACGTAAGCAAACTCATCAGCTGCAGACCGGATGTGACATTATCGCGACAGTAGCAAATTGCCCGCTAATAAAAGTGCAGCATTAAACCGTCGGCTAATAGATTGTAAAAAAAAAAAAAAAAAAAAGAAATGGGTTCAATTGTTAGATCCTGTGGCTGAGATGCAAAACAGAAGTCATGAGAGGAAGCGTAGCGAAGACTTAAAAGTGGGCAAAATTAGAGTTATATTTAGCGTATTTTCTGAACTACAGAAAATATTATATAATATATTACATATATATAATAATTTCCATTTCTTTCCATTTATTTTCAATCATGAGTCTATCCCAGCTATCTTTGGTCAGTAGGTGGGGGACAATCACAGGGCACACAAACAAACAACCATTCACACTCACAATCACGCGAAGGGACAATTTAAAGTGTTCATTTAACCTCCCTATGCATGTTTTTGGAATGTGGGAGAAAACCGGAGTACCCGGAGAAAACCCGCGCAGGCATGACGAGAACATGCAAACTCCACACAGGAAGGCAGGTGCCGGAATCGAACCCACGACCTCTGCACTGCAAAGCCATCGTGCTTACCAGTCGTCAACCGATATTACACACCGTTGTACATTGTTCAGCGCTGTTCATAAAGAATGCTCTACCGGACCATTCATCATCGTGGACTTCACTAAGGCCCACATTAAAAAGATCCAAAAGCAATTGCTCCGTGGCATTCCCACAACATCAGGCAATAGCAGCTTGGATGGGAACATCAGCATCCTTTTTGGGCACTGCTCGTGCTCCGGTAACTTTGAAGCCCGTATCTGACCTTCAGAGTGCGTAATGACATGACGGATGTATAAAGCTCCCTCCCACCAGCTTTTTGGAGCCAAATCCATCACACCGCAAAAACACTACTGAGTGCTAGCGCAGTCGATGAAATCTCTATTATTCATTCTTTATCCACTTTAAGAATGGCTTTTATCTCTTTTGGAAATTGAAGTAGTCATTTTTTAATAGCATCCTCCCTCTTTAGACTTTTCATACGGCAAAATCGGTATGCCTCACTTCCCTCCCCTCATTGTTTTAACATCGGATATAAGCGCCTATTTATGTTCGTGGTGCAGTTTTTCCTTATAGCCGCTCCCCAGACTGTCATCAACAGCATCCTCGCTTGACTCCGTTTTTTTTGTTTTTTTTTCTCACAGCGTGGCTCTGTGCGTTACTAAATTTAAATCACTCTTTCAGCCACTCATGACAGTCCTAGCCTTTCACAGCTTCCTCGGGCAGGCCTTGAGATCACAATGCCGAAAGACTACATGGTAATTAATCATTTGCGGGAGAGCAATGGCGAGGCCGGCGCTCCTTGACAGGGCAGCGGGCAGCAGCACGATTCCCGCCGGCTAACGTGAGAGGATCTCACAGTAAACTCTTAGAATGGAGAATGTGACGCTGCCAAAACGACACAAAGGCACCAAAGATGCAGACTGGCTTGCGATCAATATCTTAAATCGAGTTGAGTTGAAAGGTTAAGAGAGAAGAAATCATGTTAGATAAAGGTCAACATCCCTTTTAGTGTCGCTGCACATGTTTTTTTTTGTTTTGTTTTTTAATTTACATTTCTATTTCCTTTAATTGGTTTTAATTTCTGAATTGGATTTCATTCAAAAACGTTTTGAAATTAATCCAAACATCAAAGATAAGATTCCCTTGTGATGAAAATCACATGATGGGTGATCCCAAAATTGCTCCTTTGTCTCTTCCGATTCAAATCGCTTGTTACAAATTTATTTACCGGATAAACAAATTGAGTAAGACATCTGACTAAAAAGAAGGTGACTACGAGGAATTATTCCTAAAAGTAATCGTATGATGCGTTGTATTATACAAGAATATTTTCTGATTATCTTCTAAAATATTTATTAATTTATTTACATGTTTCTGCTGCTTAAAGACCAAGTGTGAAGTAAATTTGACTAACTGTAATTTGAGCAGTAATTTTTTTTTTTAAGAATACACTTTTTTTTTTTATGTAAACGTCCTAGATTCATAGTTACACCCATAGCAACGACCTCACAACGACAACGTTTTTGTCCGGCAATCTCGGGTATTCTTCAGTAATGATGTCATTCGCAGAATGACAAGTCGCCGGTCACCAATGTCATTCATCGCTTATTGTCCAAGGAGCTGCTCACCTGGCATTGTTGTTTCGTTATTTGGCGAAATGCCTCGCCGCTGTGTGGCGATGCCTCGTTTGCATTCTGGGAAGCATCTGTTTGAGTGAACAAAACTAAATAATCGGGCAAACAGTGGGAAAAAACTTTTTTCTGGTGAAGAGCAAAAAACTCTTATCTCGCTGACAGTTTTGGCAGTCACTGCGTTAAAGCTACAGCAGCAAGAAAAGCGCAATTCAAAATAACATGATAGAAAGTTGTTGAGTTTTTTTTACAACGTCTCAACTTCACAAGAGTTTGTACATACTGCATGCCTTTGCCCTTTTATTTGATTTTGTACAAAATGTCAACGAGAATATCTATATCAGAGACGGTTTACCTTTACCTTGGAATAATAGCACCCTTTGGGAGCCAGGAAAGGAGAACGCATCTAAAAAAAAAAGCACACTATATTTAGGGATCATCAGCTCAAGACTTCATGAGATGAATCTGGAGATCAAAATGCGGTGAGTGAACACACAAATGTAAATTGACGACAGGAATGGAACAAAGCCGAGGCTGGTGTCGGGGAACAATATTGCTTTTGACAAAATAGGAGTCTTAGCAAGAGTGTCAGCTGTTATACTCGCTACATTCTACAAAGAGAGAATTTGGGGTTCCCA
The DNA here is from genome assembly GCF_059441095.1 of Idiotropiscis lumnitzeri. NCBI lineage: Eukaryota > Metazoa > Chordata > Actinopteri > Syngnathiformes > Syngnathidae > Idiotropiscis > Idiotropiscis lumnitzeri. The sequence goes on along the minus strand of NC_142397.1, from coordinate 7,811,311 downwards.
TATTCAGTCTCAGTTCTAGAGATAGACCGATTATGTTTTTTTTTCAGGGCTGATATGATACCAATTATTAGAAGGCCGATAAATGATATTTGAAGCCGATATTAATTTGTTGAAAAGAAAAGGGGTAAAATGGTGTCAAAATTTTGAAAAATAAAAACTCCAAAACTTGACTTAGTGTCAATGCCTTTAAGCTCATGTTTATTCAACAACTTTAGTAATTATCAACATGTTAAAGCTTTTTTGAGATCTTAGAAAATAGACAACTCAGTTTTAAAAGTCAAACAAAAATTGCATGGAGCTGCCAGGCTCAGCTGCATGTCTAATAGTTGAATGAAAACAAACATCTCTTTAAAGTTTACGACGGCAAATAGTTTTCTAGTACTTGTGAGTGAGTGATTTATTACAATTTTGGCAAAGTCTCTTGTTGCCGTCCTTTCCCTTTCGCATTGCTTGTGACTCGGGGTGAAAAAGCAAACAGGCATCTAACTGCTGAATGGCTGCTACAAACTGCACAAGGAACCAATCAGATGGTGCTGTGGGCGGGACAATCAGCTTCTGCAGGCGGGGCCACAAGCACAGCAGTAGAGAGAGAAGTGTGCTGCAGCGAGCCGAAATAAACCAGTTTTGAATTTTTCAGCCTTGAAAGTTAAAAAAAAGGCTCGTGCCAATAATCGGCAAAATGCCAAATATCTGCCTCGCCAGCCGATAATCACTATCACTATTCAGTTCCATTTACCTCGCAAATGGTATCTTATAGCAGAAAAGCTACGGCCTTTAAAATTTCCTCGTAATTTATTTGCTGTTCTAAAAGCTATTATTAAAGTAATAGTAGATAAGATTCCACCGGTAGATCAAGATGATGTCGTCCTTCCCTTGTGCTTAAGTCCGGCTACGTCAATGCCTGCTCCAGCTTGCACCCAGACTCATGAACTGCTATCGCACCGTTATCCACAATACAAGATGACCTAGTGGCATGTTGTGCTTCTAATATCTTAGCTTTGGCTACGCTTGGATATAATTGTGTTTTTGTTTGGGTTTTCTTTTTTTTTTAACGGTCAGCACCCGGTAGACTTTTCGATTGTCTGCGTAGTTGTTCATCTTCAGGTTCACGTACAGTGACCTCCGCTACAATAGCTTCCTGACTTCTGAGCGCCAAAGGTCTCGGAATTCCTTTCTGATTTGTTCTTCACAAAGAGACTGGCGGAGTTTACTTTGTGAGACGGGTAACAGCAACTTTGTAAGTTTTTGCTGCTAGCAGTTCTAAAGGCAGGTCACACTGTTTAATAAATCGTATTTATACATAGGGAAGAGAGGTTGCGGATTAAAAGGTTCCCATTTCACATTTTTTTTCTTTGAATTATGCAACTCTAGCCAAGGTCAAGATTTTCTGAAACGATTCTGGGCTTCAGCCTTTGGAGGACGAAGCCTACGCGATTTTTTAAGGCAATGTCTTCGAAACACCTTTGAAAGTTGTTAAGAGAGTACTTTTGCCAAAATCGCCCAAGTTGGATGACTATACATGAGCTCATGCAGTATGTGTCGGTATCAGCTGTTTGATTTTGATGTTTATGATCATGGTTTATTAGCGTCCTTTTTCTTTCTTTATGTCCAGCTAGAAATTGTTTTTCAGGACCAAGCAATGGTGTGCAAAGAATGGATTGTGGGTAAATTTCACAGAGCGAGAAAGCAAAATGGGACGCAGCTTTGGTCTTTCTTTTTTGATGCTTTAATTATTTTGTTTTTTTTGTTTTCAATGTTACATTAGTCAAGGGCGTACCCCGCCTCTCGCCTCAAGCCAAGCATGGGAATTAATCATGGTTGGTTCAAACATGATATCAAGGCCGGTGGCACAGAAAGCTTAATCTTTAAATTGATTCATCAATTTCGAGTAAGTAGGTTGTGCAGCATTAATATTATACATTTCCCCCCTCACCATTTTTTTTTTAAACAATTTCTCTAAAGCAGTGTAAGACCAGTTCACCAATCATTGCATGATGAAGCCCCGCCAGTCATCAGACAACCGTTTTAATGAATGATTTCGGTCAGCCAACTCCTAGTTCATTAGTCACAGCTCCAAGAAATTCTTGACTTATTATGGCTGCTCGAGGAACCGTATTCTTATTTTGTTTTAGCATTTTTGTTGTCTGCAGGAGTGTCAGATCACAATTTTCACTTTGAGGCATATTCATAAAAGAATAAATAATAATAATAATAATAATAATAATAAATAATTAAATAAATAATAAAAAAAAGACAAAATGACAATTTTTATGAATAAGACCGGAGGGTCGAGGCCGGAACCGTACCGAGATAGCGGCCGGAGGGCAGGGGACTGACCGGGAAAAAAGAAGGTCAAGTGCCCAGCTTTGAGCAGGCTTTACACTTAGCTAGCTTACCGTTAAGCTAGCTTGTTTAGGGGTGTTACCGATGTTGTTTTGAGTCGATATTTTTCGTTAAAATACCAATTGTATCGCTCATGATTATTCAACTTTAAAAAAAAAAAGAATTATTTTTTATTTACGAGCTCTTTAATTATTTATATTGAGACTGGCAGTTGCGTTTTAGCTCGCTAATTAGCACTGCTGCCTCTGGGCTCGCACTGAGTTGACTTCATTGTGAGGTCATCGAATGAGTTAAAATGGTCATTTTCGATTTCTTTGTAAACGTTTTGTTTTCTCCACAAATGTTGGACCGACATTTTAGCCTCGGAGCGTCGTCGCTTCTCATGCCTGATGACTTCATCATGGTGTAGTGCTGAGTAGTAATGATCTTGTGACCCAGATGGACATTGGGGATTGAGGGCAAGTGGCGGGTTGATAGGAAACTGCGCACTTTGTCAATTACTACTTTGAACTTGGAAGAAAAAGAGCACAGAAGCAGTGCTGGTGGCCTTTAGCTCGTCAGTCTTGTCCAAACAAATATGTGGTTTCACTCAAATCAAATTTAAACTCATGATGCTTGTTTTAGGCCTCGTGTGGAATGATCACATTAATTCATCAACTTTTTGGTCCGGTGTTTACATCGACATTTGTTTTGATTATTAACTCATTTACTACCAGCCGAGTTAAAAAAAAAAAAAAAAAAAAAAATGGATCTTTGACGTCTTTAGCCGTCAATGGTAGTTAATGCGTTAAAGACGATCTGTTTATTGAATCATTTTTTTTCCCCCAATTGTAGAGGTCACGAGTTTCCACGCTGTCGCTATCACTTTGAGTTGTCGCTTCAGTTATGACTGTAACAACCCAACATGGACGCTCACACTTTACATATTCAGAGTCAATTTCCCCTCGGAATTTCCGTCCCCCCCGCCCTTTTTTGGTTAATCATTCGCTGCCTGAATGCAAAGAAGCGCTTCACAGCGCAGGTCACTTGAGTTTACACAGACTCCCTCTCAGTTTGACTCGTCTCATCAGCTATTTGATTTTGATTTGAAATGCGGCCTGGATATTTTTTTTCGTTAGTTAATCACGTCTAATTACAGGTGCCACTAAAGTGTCACCTTCAAGCAGCATGAGATTCGGATGTGATGTGTCGCTGAGAGGGGAATTGATCGGTTTATTTATTTATTTTTTTGTTTCAGGGCTCATTGATGCCATTAGAGGCTGTACAGATTTCTGTTGATTACCGTCAACCAGGACATGTCACACATCAAAGTGTTGGCAACAAATGAGAAACACTTACCTTAAGTTGTGGGGCAGTCTGGCCTTGGACTGTTGAAGACCTGGATGATGAATCACAGTATTGTATTTATTCTTTGCGCACTCTGTACCTGCATTTGATTGCTCAGGAGGCAAGTGGGTAATAAATTATGACTGATGGCATCCGGTACAAAGAACTGATTTAGTCGCACTAATGTGGGGAAATTGCTAGCTTCAAGCTTTCATGAACGCGCGACGTGCTAACTTTTAAATGACTTGCCAGCCAGTTCCAAGGATCGTTATTGGAATTAATGTTTTGTTTGTTTTGTTTTGCAAGTCGAGGCTTAACTGAGCCGACGTGACGAGCCAGTGGGGAACTTCGAGATCTTGATGCGTTTGGGTTTCGGTATCAAAGAATCAAGAACAACAGTATCAGTTCTGCCGTGCTTGACGGTATATTGGAGAATTTCCCGTTTAATTAAAAGTTATGAACAAATGAGATGCTTGTTCGCACTATTTCACTCTTAAGGTCCACCAACCTTTCTTCCTATTTCAATTTTTGAGACAACAATGACAAGAACAAGAACCTGACCTGGTTCGTCGTGGCATAGTTTAGAATTGTCCTCTGAATCCAATTCAAACAATTTATTTGCAAAGCACCTTCTATCTGTCTAAATATTCCAGTCCTGCCAGGTGTCTTACTGTCTGAAAGACCCTCAAAGAAAACTCCCCTTGGATCAGAAAATGCTTCGTGACCGCAGTAGCCGATTCCCTTTCCTATTCTCGACACAGCATTCCTTGAAGTTTAAAGTGGTATCTAACTTGAGCCATGCATTCACCAAAAAAAAAAAAAAAAAACGTGTGTCTGCTGAACGGTAATCTTTTTGTGACTTATCTCTCCCCTCACACTATATCTTCTCGTTCTTGAAGGGACTAGTGACGTAAACCCAATAATGAGGTTGGGGATTGTTCCAAACGCACGAGGAATTGACCTCTTCCCATCTATGAGATGGATCAAACTGAACTTGGTCAAGATGTTTCTTTGCTTTAAATCCTCAGCTGTGTCATAGAGAAAGATGGATTACACGGAACGTAATTCATATTCATCGCTGCATTTGTTTTAGAAACCTTTCATCATTCTTTGTCATCATTACCAACTGCAACTCCACGCATTCCACTCAGTCGGCAGCTATATAGCGATAATGGTTTGGTGTTCAATTCCGTGTATCTGCGCTAATGAATCTTTGGATTCAGAGGTGGTATTCATCACTGATTTAAAGGAAGATGATCATTTCATTAAGATCGATCTGTATTGTGAGTTGAATGTGACCCTACTATGATGTATTTTATAATCAATGTTGGGGAAATTTGAGGACTAAAGACGCTAAAAGCACATTTGTCACAATGAGTGGTTTTTACACACACACACACACACACACACACACACACACACACATATATATATATATATATATATATATATATATATATATATATATATATATATATATATATACATATATATATATATTTATCATGTTCACAGTGCATCAAAGGGGTTGAATCTACAAGATGTTTTGCTTTTGCCACCACAAAAAGACAAGAATGTAGAACCTCAAAAAGGATTTATTGTAGAGTGCGAGAGCAGTACACGCATCTCTGTCCTGGCCGTGAGTCAAGTCAAGTCAAGTCAATTTTATTTGTATAGCCCTTAATCACAGACAGTCTCAAAGGGCTTTACATAGCCACAATCGACATCCCCGATCTTAACCCCCAGGAGGGCAAGGAAAAACTCACAAAACCTCATTAGGGGAAAAGTGAGAAACCTTGAGAAGGGACCACAGATGGGGGAATCCCCCTTCCAGGATGACCAGGCTGCAATGGATGCCAACTGGGCAACATTTGACACATACAATGATGCTATGCAATAATAGATGAGATAATAAAATCAATTAAATATCAATTGCCTTCGCAAATATGTGTACCAAGCCAGATGATATGAACAGCATTTCGACAAAAGCATGACAGCTAATGACTCGCGGCATTTTTTGTTTTTTTAATGTGCTGAAGCAGTGTTGTTCTTGACAACCATTTTCTGCTGTTCCATATTGCATGTAAATCAAATTAGTCAGAGAAATAAGGTCATTCGAAATCGCCTAAATATTCCAGACATCTACTCTTTGTACTGCTTGTTCTCACGAGGGCCAATCCAATCTGTCTGAACTGGTCGCCAGCCAATCGCAGCTCAGTGAGTAGTTTACCACCAAAACATAACATCCTTCTCAATTTGGGGGTTTCTGGTAATCAGTGGCGGGCCCTGCATTTCACACCTGGACCTTCAGTGAAGTCCTACTCCGTATAATACCGTCATTTATAACACCACGGCTTGACAAATAATATGCAGAAACACACTTACACAGTACTAAGCGAGTGTTGGACGACCGGGCATCTCTTGAAAGGTTCGTCTTTAAAACAGCCTCGCAAGTGTATTTTCAATTAAATCCACATTTTCCCTCCTTCAGCCATTGTGGTTTAAAAAAAGCAAGAATATATTATAGATTTTCGAACGGTCGCGACTCGCCGGTTACGACTGACGTAGTGTTGATTCCGCATAGCGCCGCCCTCTCACGAGTGAGTATCCAATCACAAAACGCGTTTATCGCCTTCATCGTAACGCCAGCGGGAAGGCTCACTGTAACCATCTCGTGATCTGATTGGCTATCGCAACTGTTCTTCAAATCTGAAAGTCCATCGACGACAGAAGAGATGCCCGCACAATTGCACCCGAATGCCCCGGAAAGAATAGTGCGCGCTACTGGCATTGTGAAACCTGCCTGGCAACACGAGCTAGCGGAATTATGATTGGATAAAAACACTCACCTAAAAATACAAAGCTAAGTTATAGTATGACATCAATGTGAAAAATATGATCTTTTTTTTTTTATTTATTATGTTAGGCCAGCATAGAAGGCCTTGATGGTCCACCACTGCTGGTAATAATGGGTTTTTAATTTTTCAAATTCAGTGGTTGTAATGAATTCAGTCCAATTACAATAACAGGCACATGAAGAAATCTTCCAGGTCCCAAATCCAATGCATCTGTGCTTTTTTTCTTTATTCTTCACTTTCTACATATGTGATTTCCTCTCCTAATGGTCCTACTGTTTTCCCAACCGCTCTACTTTTTAAATTCAAGGGTTAAGAATGCCTTTTGACTTTCTGGGCCGTTGTGAATGGAAAACCTATTATTCTGTTATCACACGCACCAGAACATTAACAATGGCATACAGTATAGGCATGAAACATGTACTCGGGTGAAGAATAGAGTACACGATAACGGACTTTACACTTTCATATAGAAAAAACCTTATATGGATAAAAGGCTTGGGGCGCACCTCTAAATCCCTCAGGTAATCAGGGGGTGGCATACAGTCCTTTGTAATGCTGAATTTCATATTTCTTCATTTTACCAGAACATTTTGCGTATTTCTTAGTTTCTGTGCCTCAGTACTCATGAATAATGTAGTCACTCTGAAGCATTTTTGAGTCTCCAGAAAAGCACTATATAAATCTAATACATTATTATTAATACACGAAAAGCATGTATGAGTGATTTCATGAAACACTTTTAGGATAAATTCACACTGAATAAATGGTGAGAAAGTAAATAGAAGATCCCAAGGTGGGGAGGCAATTGAGTAGAGACATGAAGTCCTAAAAGAAAAACTGGCATGGAAGTCTGATAGATGGCGAATTTTAACTTTTGGAACAATGTGAAAAGAACTGATAAAATATGTCCTCCATCAGCGCACAAATGAGACGTGGAACAAAGTTCTCTCTTTGATTTGCACCAAGATGCCTTTGCTCAGAAAAGATGTAATAAGGGTTCGAGACAGACATATTCCACCTGAATTTATTTTTAGAGACTCTTGTTAGACAACTTAATGCCATGTTTAGCCAACTGAAAAAAAAAAAAAATATATATATATATGTATATATATATATATATAAATAAATATATATATATATATATATACATACACACACACACCAAATTTGGGCATGGAAGGTTTCGCGATCAATTTGTAAAATTGCCTTTTTTAAATGACAATATTAATAGCAGCTGAGTAGAAGATATTATTAAAACCGTGTGTTACTGAAGTTTGGCGACTATCACTCATTCATGTTACTCGGCTGTTGAAGTATGTAGGACAAAATGTCTTGTTGGACTCATGTATTATATCCAAAATAATTAATAACATTACAGTCAGTGTGATTTGGGGATGTATTAATCACGCTAATATGGCAAAGCTGACTGAACTGGCTCCACCGCTGCTGCATCTTGATGCTAATGAGTCGACATTCCACATGGGCTTTGAAAAACAAGGTCAGTCAAGTTGTAAAAAAAAAAAATAGTAATATTTTCACATTCTTATTTAATGAGCTTCATACAGGAGTGCAGGATCTCAAAGCCGTGCAGCTCTCGAAGTGTGCCCACGTGCCTGAAAAAATACAATTAGAATGGTGACAAAGTGTGTGCGTTTATGAGTAAAGGTCAACATTACTGGCAAGTTCTGCCGCGGACTAAAAATAACAAGCAGACGTGTTTCATAAATAGATTTCGGAATTTCTTTATTCTTCAGGTGCCCTGTTCTTTCTCTCCTACTCTCCTAAATTACAGACGGGCACAAACTCATTCAAGGTGAACTGCAGTTTTCGTGTCGCATGAATAAAACTAAATGAAATAATAAAATCCAAATATTTCAAAATATATGTTTATCTATTTTTAGATGTGCAGGATAAATGTTGTATATTTACTGATGAGTGGTTGTCTCCTGGAGGCGTTTAACTTTTTACCAGGTGTGATTTACAAAAGAGAGATATTGAGCTCTCCATGCTTTTGTGGTTTATTGTTGGCTGCAGATCAATACGGACGTATATAGCTACCCGTGGTTTATTGTCTGCAGCGTAATATGGAGACACACACTTATGGAATTGAACGGTTTTGTGTTTGTGACTCCGTGCTTCAATTCTACTCACTGTGAATCACGGAGTAATTCACAATACATTTTTTTTTTTTGCCAACACTGCCAGACGGACAAAAAAAAAAAATCTTATCTCATTTGAATTATGCATGCTTAATATATGAGCGACGTCACCTCGCTTTTAATCCAATTTAATTTGCTATTCAGCAAAATGAGCAAAACTACAATGCTCTAAAACAAATATTGATCACCTCGTAATTTCATAGCAAAGGGCTTTCTGGTTTGTTGTTCTATCGCACAATCACGAGCGTATGCTTTGCAAAGTGAGATGAGGGCGCACCTGGGCTCGGACTGACACAGCTTCCCCAGTGCGATGGCGGCATTTTTTTGCACAGCTGTCCTCTTAGCGTCTCCGGCAGCGTGCCGGAGCAGCTCAAGCACGATATCAGTGCCAAGCAGGTTGCTGGCAATGCCCTTCAATTCGAGGCAATGGGCCAGACACAGGGCAGCATTTCCCGACACCATCTCATCACAGCTGGAACTCAGCAAACGACGGACAACAGACAGCTCTGCGGCCAACGATAAACGGAGAGCAAATTTGAAGAGAATATGAGTGTTCAAATATGCAAAGTCATGAGCGCAATGACGTGAACACGAACGGGCGTGCACATGTATTTTGCATATTCAGTAAAGTCCAAAATATCATTTGCGCTTTTGAAAAGTAAAGGCATTCTGACAAACATTTCTTACTTTTGTCAGACTTCACCAGCTCCTCCCGGGCCAACCGGCTGGCGGCCGTGCACACCGTCAGGATCTTTATAGCGTACTTAGTGGCAGCCGAGTCGGCTTGCTGGCAGCCAGTCAAAAAAAACAAAAAAAACAACACATAATTCAACAAATACCCAGAGACGTGTTTTTTAAATGAATAAAAGTATCCCATGGCCCAAGAACACTAAAACAAGAAATAGTGATCAGATTCTGTCATTTGAGCAAGGCTTGTCATACAAAAATGTCACAAGTCAAAAAAGACATTGCCTAGAATTAAACAAATAGAAATGAAACAATCATTAATGACACGAGTGATACTTGTGTTTTACCTGCCGAGATTAACTCATTCACAACCAGCCGAATCAAAAAAGCCTCTTTGACGTATTTAGCCGTCAATGGTACTAAATGACTTTGAAAAAAAAAAAATCCGTATGTAGTACTGTACTATACATTAAACTCGGTTGTCCGTATTTAAATGCAGTACGCTCCATTTCAGGCATCAACACCCCTAAACCGACTCTGGTTGCGTATACAGTTGTGCACCTTGAGCTGTCGCTGCAGCGTCTTCACCACATCTCGCTCAACAACATGATTAACAGCCTCGGGGGACTGAGCGAGGACGGTGCTCAACACACCCACGGCTCTCTGGAGGACAAAAAAAAGGCGCATTCTCACTGAAAAGGTAGAAAGAATACAAAGCAAAGGTGGTCGAGCTTCAAACGGTGGAATGTATGAAGAAATTACCAGACTGGGTGGGGGGGAAAAAAGCCATCTGAGAGGGAGAAAGCGCGTTCAAAGAAAATGACCTCTTGCGGGAGGACTTACTCACAATCGAGATTGGTTGCAAATGGAGAGAGGAGACCAGGTGCACGCGTTAGTACATGGAATCAATAAGCATTAGAAACCGATTTGAAGCAATAGAAAAGCAAAAAGGCATTGTGGAGGTGCGGAGAGTTCAGACTTGTACTGGCCATGAAATGATAAAGGCCAGGATAATGAAAAGAGAAAATCAAGTATTAAAGAAAGGACACAGGGTGTTGTCTGATTTGGGAGGCAATTTAGATTTGGGAACAACCACAGCTTCAGCATCTCAAAATTGCTTGCTTTGGAATCATGTGGGGGGTTTTTTTTGTTGTTGTTGTTATTAACGTTCTAAAATAGCCTTTTCTAAATTTTCTAATCCACATCCTCCACACAACTTCACGCGCAACAAAACGGAAGTAAAAAACAAAAAAAGCAGAATCAGGGTGTAGGTTTCAAAAGATGCCTAAAAGTTGCACTCAAGCAGGATTGGAAAAGAGTTTCTTTTAGGATTAAGAGTGTGAAAAGGGTTTAAAACAAAACGACAAACTATTTGCGGGGATAGGGAAAAATATGTGCTTATTTGACGCCCATTGTTATGTAGTATTTTCTTTTTTACAAAGAAAGTGTTGACCATAATGCATCTATCATGCTCATTTTTAAAATTAGTATTTTATTGGAGAAAAAAAATGCATCAACTTATTTGTGAATGAAAATAGTTTCCACTTAGAGTTTCCCCCTTAATTGCTCCATTTTTTTTGTGGGGGAACCTGAAGCTCACACGTAGCATAAGTGATTGCTCGCAAGTCATGCGCCGGCTTGTTACTCAGAAAATTAAGTTAGCGCAGTGGTCTCCAACTCGGTTTCAAGTTCCTAACTTTAGCATCGAGAGTCTGATGTAACGGAGAGAAGCTGGTCATTTTTCTAAATAAAATATATTTCAACCTAGCATGATAAATAAGTACTTTTAGTACTTTGGGAACAAGGTCGGGGTCGACAATTTTTAAAAATGTTTTTTTTTTAATGTTCTACCTGTATGAATGTAAACAAAACAATTTGAAAGTACACGGTCGTATTTTGGCTGTCCAATCGGCTTCTGGTAGGATGATTCACACCATTAGGGCATTTTGCCAGAAAAACGTTGGTGTTCAGGGGACCACTAAGTTCAGGCACTCGTAACACGAGGCGCCACTGTAGATTTAAAATGATTGAATCCGACCGCCAGTATATTTGTCATCTCATGAACCAAAGTCAGCCACCTCTTTTCATCTACAATCATTTTTTCCATTCATTCCAGTTTGCAAGGTTTTGCCCAAAGTGATCCTGGGAGGTTGGAAGCATAGAAGCAACAAGATGAAAAAATTAAGATTCAGGTGGGAACGAGGTGTCTGAGCGTCACCTCTGAAGGACAAAGCCATCAATTTAAGAGGTGTGTCTCAAAACACCTGTCCATATCGTGTTTCTTCATCATAAGAATGGTACGCTACTTGCAAAGGCGATGTAAAAAAAAAAGGGCATTGGTAATTGCTTCTAAAGGCAATGTGCTTGCTATTCATGCTTGAGGGATTTTAGCGAACTCAACAATGTGTTAAAAACAAGAAGAACAGACAATGTCAAAAAAAAAAAAAAAAAGGGATGTTGACATGAGGCTGCGGGAAAAAAATAAGCCTGCCAGGCAGTTGGTGTGCAGTAAAAGTGAGAAACGAGACAGATGGGTGGAAGTGTGGGACACTAAGACCGCTGCTTAGGTAGAGTGGAACTGCTGAAACAGCCATTAGTGCAGACAACAGCACCTGGAGCTGGAGCTTTTAATCAAATACAGTGACGTATATAAAGCACCCCCCTGAACAATGAGAAATTCAGCTTCAACATCGGGGCTTTGTTGCCAGAGGGCTTACAAGCTAGGAAATGACCCACAAATGTCATGCGGGTTTTGCTTTGGAAAGTATAACTTTTCAGGAAACTTCAGTTTGACTGTTAAAAAAAAAAAGGAAAACCGAAAGGGAGTTTGGCTCTACCCATGCATTTTCTCTGTTTTAGTGTGTTCGAGTGATATAAAAAGGATGGCTCACTCACAGTAGCAACACCTTCGTCATCACCGCTCAGCAGATCCAGGCAGCAGCTACACAGTGAAAGTGCCTTTTCCTACAAATAAAACTCTCACCTCTTAATACGAGAAATAGAAAAGTCATCACAAGCCACAAATATGTTCTGCACTGATTTTTTTTTTTTTTAATGCGAATGACAAAAGAATAACCTTACCTTGATGACAGGGGAAGTCAGGGTTGAAAGGTTGATGATCAACCCAAGAAGAGGGTAAAGTATCTCATTGTAACCGCATGCAATGCATTTCTTCTGCAAGGATGTTGAACAGTCAAACAGCCAGCAAAGAAAAAGCAGAAATACATTCATAATAAATGAGGATTTTACAGTAAGCAATTGTAATAGGTTACAAATCTATACGATGTCCAGTACATGTTATATTTAATACAGAGCGGTGATTCAATTGTGAGGTTCGTGCATATAAAAATAGTGTTGTTTTACTGGAGAAATTTCCTTTGTGTGACTTTTTAATATGGACTTCCTGACATATATTTTTCATTAGCCTATAGTGCAGTTATGATCCTAAAAGACGGACTGGACTGATTAACCAGTTTGCCGATGATGTAAGATCGAACGCAGATATACGTTTAATTTCTCATAAGTAAATGATGTTACGTTGGAGGTCACTGAGAATGTTGGACTTGTGGAGCAGTGACAGCATTCAAACAAAAAAAATGACTCCTTAGATTGGGGATCCTCGATCCTGTCCTTGAGGACCGGTGACCCGTTTTCTATCTCTTCCTGATGCAACACACCTGATTCATTGGATTAGTGGGGATGTAAAACACATGGTCTTAAAGGGGAAGTCAAGTCAAAAAAAATCTTTACAATTATGTGTTCAATGCGGCTACTACTCTAAACAAGGTATTCTGATTAATATTGCATTTGTGGAATATGAGGTAAGCAGCAAAATCCACACGTTCTTAGCCATCTCACAGGGCGGCCATTTTGCCACTTGCTGTCCACTGATAATTACATAATAGTTACTCAAGGCTCAGGTATCAACCCATCACGGCTTAGCTCGCAAACATCGCACGACCAAATTCAGACAACAGCTAAGCTCTTTAATCATTGTTTAATTTTTGAACCAATAATCTGATTTTTATTCTGCCAAATATCGGAATTGAACCCTAATATAAAGTCTGCTTTGCAAGTAGTGGTCACAAACGTCTGACATGATCAGGAAAAACCACTGAGGCAGTTCTTTTATCTACTTCACTTGTACGTTTTCAACACAACAGTACACACACACACACACACGTGATGGTACTCACGATGGCAAGCAGGAAGGCCTGCCAACAATCTGCATCGTGAGCAAGAGCGTGACGGATGAAGTTATCGCGACTCAGACTGCCGACAACTGATAAAAGCGAAGGCATGACGTGCCGATTTCCCTTGCTGATATTGCTCTGGAAAGAAAAGACATACAAAAGACATACGTGCAAAAGAAAAATGCAAATAGTGCGTTTTCTTTTTTTTTTTTAATATATAATCTCACCATGATTGTTGTGAATGGCTCAGAGACAGAGTCTGCCAGCACATTCCTGAGCCGGAGGCAAAATCTGCAACACGCGATAAGACACAAGACATTATGGAGTAAAATTAATAATGAATGCGTGATCAAGATCAATGTGCACATGACCTCGCACGTACCATATGGAGAGTTCAGTTACAACGAGCAACTGTAACCTTTCAAGACAACAAATTGGTGCATTAAATGACCATCTTGTTCTCCCTAATTTACAAGAAATGTCAAACCGATTAGGAAACATTTCTGCAATTCTGTACTTAGCGATTGCCTTGGAAGATTAGACTTTGCATCCGCAAAGCCAAGTCGGTGAAGAATACTTTTAATCCAATTCATTTTGCATGGTGTTTAGGATTATTAGGATTGCAGGTCAGCCGGGTACACCCACAATTTTTTGCCGCCATTCACACTATGTATCCATTCTATATTGACAAAATATTTGGTAGTGAATTCTCTCTGGACACTTAATTAAGAATATCTGAAGAATCTAGATTAGAGTTTACTAATCAGGCTGTGGAATGAACGGGATGCACAAACGCAGAAACGGATGATTACAACGGAACGTTGGCTACATGACTTTAAAGTTTTAATTTTTATTCTAAAATTGGCTGACCTTAACTCAAATCATGTGGTGCATTTTATCCAAAGGTACAATCCAGGTGGATTAATGCACAAAAGCAACAAGGACATTTGGATAAAATGCAACGCGGCATTCCAGTTAAGGTAAATTGTTTCAAGACAAACTTTAACACTTGAACATTTTATTTGCCCATGTTTTGTCGTCCTTTTCTTGCAGAGCGAGACGCACTCCGCTCACAGTTTATGAACAATAGCTGTTTACTATCCGGCTCGACTCTAACTGAACGTTCTAAGTTTCCGAACAGAATGTTTTTCAAAAATGCCGTTCGTTTACTGCAGTCGGCTCCAATCACCGGGTTGCTTATTTAAAAAAATAGATGCTAAATGTCTCAGTCAGATTATGCTAATATTAAACACACAAGCTAGCGAAATCATTAACGGGAGCACGTACGAAGCCCGAACGTCACACAGCGCTTTTAAAAGGCTCACAAAAAACTGCTTGGAGGGATCAGTCCAAGCGGCAGCAAACTATTTTTATTCATAAAATAAATAAATAAAAATAACGGTTACTGTTGGCCGTAACCACGCCGAGACGACCAACACATCGCTGACAAGTGTCATTTAAGAAGTCGGTCTCTCCTCTCTTCTTTCCTCCCGCCTTCCGCCCCCCTGTTGCCTTCACAGCCTCTCCAGAAAACAGGAAACCACAGAACCCGTGAACTACATACAAGATCGCTCCAGGATCATTCTAAGCAAATATACAACATTGTAAAACACTGTCGAATTAATAATGTGTCAAGTTGAATTGAAAATGCTTACTTAATAAAGGCCAATACTTTTAAATTTTGTTTTCTGTTGCTGCTAATTGTGCCTATACAAAGAAAACGCATAATTTTGACCCCGCTGAACTCGGTGCCGGAGAGACAACGGAAATTGATCACCCCATTTCAGTGCCTGGCATGTCGACTTATTTCCTACTGTGTTCAAGAGCCCCGGTTGTCCTTTCATGTCTGTTTTCATGAGGCTCCAGATAGGGGAACCACTTGAAAGCAGCTCTTTACCTCGAAGAGACATTAACACTTGGGCCACGCGTTGATTTATTAAAGATGCTGGCGCTTCCATTTCTCTGAGAACCTTACCATGATGGAGCCACACTCTCAAGTGCATTTAATATAGATATGATACATGGAGGTGTAATAGGCTGGCCTGTGGGACACAGTCAAGATTGTACATTTGGAAATACAAATCATTTGGTGGTATGAGAGGAGAATCAGGTTTGCAAGTGCTGTGCTTGTACTTTTTTTCTCTGGCCAACTCCTGCAAAATGAGGAGCGCGCCGTTCTCCCGTTGCTGCCCTGGCCTCGAGATGCACGCCATGAGGCTCCTCGTTAACCTTTCGAGTCAGATTAAGGAAGGACAGATAGGAAAGAAAGTAAAAAAAAGAAGGGACACAAAGGGGAGAAATGATAAAAGCGTTTTGGCAAACGGCATCTTATTAACTTGAAATTGCATTCTATCAGAAACGGCACAAAAATGCTGAGAGAGGTTGTGTTGGGGTGAAAAAAAATGCCAAGGAAAGAAGCAGAGGCTGTAATATTTCATAGCACGTGGTAGAAATCCTCGGACGCCATGCTAATGCGGCCAACATTAAAATCAAATTCCAAAGTTAAGTCGTTAAGATTTTAAGAAGGCTATAACGAAGCGGCATTAAAAGTTGTAATTGTACTGGAAGACAATTTGGAATTATCACAAATTGCCGAGGAAGGAAATAACAGGGCAGAAATGTAAAAAAAAAAAAAAAAAAAAAAGTTTTGACAAAAAACATGACTTGACGATGACAAAACCTCATACATGGGGAGATCCAAGTTGTCAGAAAGAAGACGTCTGCCGTGTGTTGTTTGCGAGTAGAGACGTAACAATTCCAGGCACTCCTTCTGCATTGCGTCATTTTCAGATGAGACCAATCGAACAAGGCACTCTTTGGACACGGGACACGTCAACAACATTTTCTGGTTTTCCTCTGAAAGCCGCACAAAGACATGCTCACAGACAGAAGTGAAAATGGGAACGAATATAAAGTCACTTCTTTCCCTGATGATGAATCAGAATCAGAAATCCCTTTATTGTCATTATGTGTGTGAGAATGTGTGCTCATTCATCCAGAAAAACATTGCTGTGTCGAATACAAATAAGCTGCAAGGAAAGGTTGAGACAAAGGAATGAATCATCGTAGTCACAATTAAAGATTCAAAGACCACATGACAAAAAAACAAAAAAAACATTAAAAAAAAGCGCTCAGGTGCCAGCATCGAAGGACGGCAAACTTTCCCAAAAGAGCAAAGACAAAACACTGATTATCGACGTACCGTTTTCCCGGCATGTGATCGTCCAAACATTGAGAATGCAAACACACAAGTCTTGGCTGCACGGGTCATTTGCTTCCTGCAAAAGGCAACTGTGAAAAAAAAAAGATAAATACATTTGTTTCCTTCCAACTAATTAAAAGTGGCTTTTTATTGCTTTCTCAGGGGCACTGAGGTACTTGTCCAGCCATTAAAGTGTGAAATTAGGCAACTCAATATCGTGTGAGCTGTCCATGTGAGAAAATGTGTCTCTCAAGCTTTTGGTGCACAATCGAGCCCATCTTAATAAATGCCGTCCCCGCGCTCCCTCCGGTGATTTGGCAGCTACTTAGTCATATCTCAAGACATCACCTGTCAAATCGATGCAGCATTATCTTTATAAAGGCCGGAATTTTGATACAGTTCTCAAATTGGATCTCATTAAATGTGCATGTCACCCGAAATAAAGTGCCTGCTGAGTGTGGATGAACAATGATTTCAAGACTTCTGCCAGATATGCAGCAGGATCCAAATGAACTATTTCCAGCTGCGATCGCCTGACACAGAATGTTCCCCCACTTTGATGTCAGCGCTAACAATTGATGAAGATGTTAACAAGTTAATTATAACCTTAATGTGACGTGCGTGAGGGAGGCAGGATGTTACGGAGCTCCTAAAAGGACATGGAAGGGAGACAAAAAAAAAATGCATTCCCTCGCAATGATTTAAAGAATTTTTTTTTTTTTTGCAAGGGAATGTTTCTTTTTTTTTCTTTTTTAAAAATTGTATTCCCTTCGCAAAAATTTGAAGATTTCTTTTGTTATTTTTATATGCAAGGAAATCTTTATTTTTGTGTACTTCCGGGTCATGTCTGGTAACAAAGATGGAGCGTGTTCACCGAGGGTGAGTTTAACTGAATTTTACTTTGAACATGGTTTGAAATAAAATGACATAAAAAAAGTTCTTGAAGCATGGTTTCCAAACAAACACAAGACATCTGAAGCGAGAGCTAAACAAAAGAGGTTGTGTTATCTTGGGATATTTGCAAGTTTTTTTTTTTCCATGTCACTTTAGAGCAGGCCTCCTCAATCCTGTTCCTCGAGGTCCGGTATCCTGCAGCCTTTCCATCTCTTCCTGTTACAACACAGCTGATTCAAATGATGAGATAATCAGCAAGGTCTGCAAAAGCTCGATAACGATCGTTCAGGTGTGTTGCACCTGGGAGAAATGGAAAACGGGCAGGACAGAACAGGATTGAGGACCCTTCCCTTCGAGACTCTGTAGGATTTGCAATTCCTGAGAGAAAAATCATTTAAAAAAAGAAATAGAGAACAGCTCAGTTATTTCAATCTTCTGATTAGAATCTCATCCTTGCACAACAACAACAGTGTCAGGTCAGCGGGGGATTTCCCAACACTCAACCATCATTGTGCGCGAATGTGCCTATCTGCTGCTCCATTTGTCAAAGCTCCGGTGAGGGCTGACAGCCAACTCTCCCTGCCGTCTCCTTACCTCCTCGTTGTGTCATTGCTGTCGATAATATTGAAGCCATTGTGCAGTCTGAAAAGCGTCTGGCCGCTGCCTGTTAGGGCGAAAGCAGTAAATGATATGAGATGATGACAGTCGGCCATATTTCATGACATTATGGAAGTTATCGAGTGTGGGGCAACATTGCGGCGCTCACGTTTCGTTACATTGTTAGCGCCCGTTGGACATGACGGAGAAGAGTGAGATTTAGGAGCAATGGTGTGGTTCCTCACTCGCTAAAGTCCAACTGTGAGACATTATTTTTTAAAGGTTTAATATCAACCCCGCTAGGATATTTGCAGCAGCGAGTAATGTAAGTCTTATCCTTTTCTACTGAACGGCACGATCCGACAGCTATGACATCACTCAGCAATCATCAAAACGAAGAACAAGAAATATTGGATGAGAAATGTAAGCCAAGGAAAAGGAAAACGCACAACAGTAAAGTAGTGATGCATTAAAAAAGCATTATTACATAAAAGAAATCCAGATCTGGCATTCTCGGCGCGGTGTGCTTGCTCGTTGTATGTGTTTGTACTGAGGAAGGGTTGCAAAAAGTGTGTTAAAATTACCATTTAGAAGAAAAAGAAGGCGCCGAGCATGATGGATTATATGCAAACTACAATGTTTGCCTTTTGGCAATGCCTCAAAATGAGTTTGGGTAAGCCGTGCAGACTTTCAAAGTCAACTGTTGGGTCACAACAGAGGAGGGTGTTGAAAGGCAACTTCAGCCCGAAGCTTAAAAAAAAAAAAACAACTTCACACAATAGTAAGAATATTAATATGCAACGTGATCTAATGGACATTTTAACCTGCGGGGGCAGGAGGTGCGACTGAGAGGGCGAGGTTGTAAAACACACACGCCCACGCGCACTAGCCAGCACGTACACGGACACGGACACAAATTTCTAATTCATGTTTGGTTTTATGCAATCCTTTGGCACGTTTTATGCAAGTCATGTGAATAACTTCCAACATGAACGTGAATAATCTTAAAGTTGAGCACAAGCCCAGTTTTCGGGTGCAACAAACGATTATTTTGCTCGTCGACTAGTCACCGAGTAGTTCCAATTAGTCGATTAATCGGCTCGGATGTTAACTGTCACATATCACAACAGCAAGCGGCTAATATTAAACATTTGGTACAAAAGATATACTCACATCTTCCTCCTCCAACCTTGAAAGTTCGCACTAGTGCAACCTCTTATTTGATTTTTTTTTTTAGGCACACCATCGAGAATCTACGATGCCTGGACACCCAAATTGGTCCCAGGCTTGAGCCATGAGATAATTTATACAACTTTGAGACGCTGTATAATAGTCACAGTGGCACTTCTACTTTCAACCATGTTGACCTTGGCTCCCTGGCGTCTTATCTAAAGTCAAAAGTCTCAAACTTGGGTTTTCAAACTGGACAGTGATTTTAAGTTAGATCGGCAAATTAGTGCTGTTGTCCGATTCAGCTTTTTTTTTCATTTTAGCCATGCCTTCGTTACATCTAGGATTGATTACACTAATGCTCTTTATTTTGGAGTCAGCCAGTCCTCCATCAAGCGCTTCCAACTGGTGAAAAATGCTGCTGCTCGTCTTTTAACTGGAACTCGGAAGACGAAATCTTGGCCTCTCTTTACTGGCTCCCAGTGCACTTTATAGTTTGCTTTAAGATACTTCTGTTCATCTTCAAATCTCCCAGCGTTACCTTCACCCCTACGCACCAGCCCGCTGCCTCAGGTCTGCGGACCAAATGGTGCTGGAGGTGCCGAGGACTAAGCGCCGCCTCAACGGGGATTGTGCCTTTTCTGTTGCCGGTCCTTCCCCATTGAATGTTAAGCTAGCCCCCTCTCTGTCCACTTTTAAAACTCGTTTGAAGACACATTTTTATTCATTAGCTTTCAACTCAACATCAGACTGTCGCTGTTCTTCTGTTCCTCTGGCATCCACTGTTTGTGTTTTAATTTGTGTTCTAATTTACAAATGACACCATCTGGAAAGCGCTTTGTTACAGCTCCAGCTGTTGTGAAATGCGCGATATAAATAAAGTCGTATTGTGGTGTGTGTTAGTTAACGTTGGACATGGGAGTTCAAAGTTGTTCAAAGTTTCATAAAATTGGTGTCACTGAGAACAGCAAAGACTACAGCACAATCGCTGCACGGACTAATTACACACTATTTATCAATTGGTCTGGGGCCTCGATTTACACGACCCGATGTGGCCCGCAGGCCTGGAGTTTGACACCAAAAGCGATAACCCTTGCTGATGACTCCCTATTGCCGTAAATCACATAAGAGCAGCAAAAATTCCCGGCATGCTCCAGGAACCCCGACTTGTCAATTTCAAGAACCTCGGCCTAACTTGTCATTTATCTACAGAGCCGACCGACAGCTTTTGTCATTCGCTCCCTCCCACGCTCCAAAAGGAGTGACGGGGTTGTCTGCAAGGCCTGCTGCCGTTGACGTGGTGGCATATGCACCTGCGAGCACAGATGTTCCATTAACTTGCTGCCAGACTGGCTTTGAAAAAGATGATTACTGTCACACAACTTGGCTTTGTCTGCACCAACAACTAAGACAATCCCATTTTTAATAAATCATTTTAGTTTGGAGCTCCCGCAGTAGCAGATGAAATCACAGTGCTAAGAGATGCGTCTCCTTCTGCCAACGCTTGCTCTCCAATCCAATCATTTCACAAAGTGAAAGTTAATCAATTCCCAGGCATTATAAAATGTTTGCCAATTTTTAATGAGAATACCAAATAAGCGTGAATAAAACAAAGAGCTATGCAAAAATGTAGCGCCTTATTCATTGAATTGATTCCATAATCGATTTGATTCTATACACAAGGTCCCGATTCAATTTGATTTTCGATTCATGATTGATTGGTTTAGAATTGAATCAAGGATTTCACGCAGTACCAATTTTATTTTCGTATGGAAGGCAATCTCAGAAGAACAAATGCGGCAATTAGTACAAACTTCTTACCGTAAATAGGTAATAATAAATTATTTATTTATCTAATTTATATATTTGTCTGTATTATTGTTGTATTGCACTGGAGAGGGGAGCCCTCTAATCTCGTTGCACACTTGAGTACAATGACAATAAAGGGATTTCTAATTTCTAATTTCTAATAATAATAAATTAATATTTACAATAAATACATCTGCATGCCTTCATGCTTGTTGGCGATGACATCACTGCTTCCGCCATTTATTTTTTATACGCTACTTTCAAGCGGTGACAAGATCTCGCATGACACGTGAAATCAGGTACATTTATTGAATCGATTTTTTTTAATTATTCAATATATGGTTTTCAGGCTTATGAAAAGGAAAATCGATTAAAATCGATTTACCATTTTTTTAATCCAGCTCTACTAGTTTTAATTCTAACCTAGCACAGAAAATTGGAAAATTAGGAACATAAAATAAGACTGCGGGGTTTAACCTCTCATTATTGGAATCAAAAAGTTCCATTTGGTGCCCTACTTCAGGTGCTTCACTCGGAGCACTTAAACGCTGCCTTTTCTTGATTTATTGCCTTTTGTAACTCCTTAACCCGCCTGAGATCAGCGAATCAGTGGAGCAGGTTATTAAGATAGACTAGAATGAGCACAAATTGATTCAGCAGAGACAGCACCTTGTTCAAAGAGCGATTTTTTTTGGTTTTTCAAAAAAAAAAAGTACACTCACAGTCGGTCACGGCTTGGGAAAGAATCTCCAATATTCCGCAATAGTAGAGCAGCATCTGCCCAGGCTCTGACAGCTTCTCCACAAGCTGAGGGATTAGTTTGGATTTTTCCACTCCCTTGTCAAAATCTTGCCTTGCATTGAATTCTTGACTCTCCTTCTTCTCTTCCAGCTCCATCTTTGTCAGGTATTCTGTGTTACAGGAATGCAAGAATCATATCCTCCCAAAGTCTTTATTTATCCTTATG
The DNA here is from genome assembly GCF_059441095.1 of Idiotropiscis lumnitzeri. Taxonomy (NCBI): domain Eukaryota; kingdom Metazoa; phylum Chordata; class Actinopteri; order Syngnathiformes; family Syngnathidae; genus Idiotropiscis; species Idiotropiscis lumnitzeri. Next base: position 7,789,106 of record NC_142397.1, on the reverse strand, counting down.
TGGATATGTCATTTGGGATTTTCTAGCTCAGAATCGGAAATATCTATAGCAGCCACATAAAAAAAAGAGGTTACAACAAGTCAAAACAGACCGGTCAGTTAGCTCTATTTGATAGGTGAGAAATTTCATGTTGAACGTGTGACTAAATAATGATGTTGAATTATATTTTGTTTTCACTGAGACTGTTCTTCTCATCCAACAGAATTGAGAGCAACAGTTATCCCACGCTTGTGTTGGCACACCTGCATTTCGTGTTCCCGGATATCGATTCCAATTTCCAAAATCGATTCGATTCGATACACGAGGGCCTAATTCGATTCGATTTTCGATTCACTTTGATTGGTTTTCAATTCAATGAAAGATTTCACGCAAGACCAATTTGATTTTGGTATGGAAGGCATTCTCAGAAGAACAAATGCTGCACTTAGTACAAACTGTTTGCTCTTAGTCAAAATATTCATATTTACATTAAGAATTCCAGCCAATGGCATTATATTAATCAAGTACGTTTTATTTAACATGACAAGATCAACACCATAAATACATCTGTCTTCATGCTTGTTGGCGCGGACGTCACTGCTTCTGCCATTTTGTTTTGATACGCTACTTTGGCGTAGTAACAAGATCTCACGTGACGCGTGAACTCATTTAAATTATCTGTATATGGTTTTATGAATCGACATCGGGCTATGAAAAGGAAAATCGATTCAAATCGATATATCAATTTTTCTAAACCAAGCCCTTCTTAACAGTATTTTTCGATTTTTTTCTACTTCTCCTACAAGTACTTGCATTTTTGTGTTCGGAATTCATTTGTCTTCTCCGCCACGTTTTCGGAGAAGCAAAAAGTCCATTAATGCATTCTTAAGAAACTGCTTCGATGGTTAAGTGGAGGCGTTTCTGAATGCAAATGAACCTAAAAATACTTGAATTGTTTTCAAAACCAAGTGGCATTGAACAACACAAGAATACTTTCTGCTGTTCACACGTTTGATAAACACTTTTTTTTAAACAAACTTTCTCAATCTTAGTTCTTTTTCTATGCACGATGAATAAATGAGCCCGCCGCTAAAAAGTCTTGTTTGCAAATGCTGGTCTTTTGACTTCAGTTTAGTATTCAACACGATCATCCCGCAGCGGCTTGTACCAAAACTCAAGTCATCAAGCGTGCGAGTCAATAGCAGCTCCTTCAGGCCCCACAACTGTGTTCAAATCCATAACACCAAATACATCATAAAGCCTACGGAATAACGATGAAGCAGACTAAAGGAAGGAGCTGATCCAACTGGTCTAGTGGCGCAAAAACAACAACACCTCAGTGTGCTAGAAACCAAACAGTCATAGACTTCAGAAGTCATTCACAGCATCAACGATGCTGCTGTGGAGAAAGTGCGCCACAAAGTTGTCGGGGTTGCACATCATCGCCACTTCCTCCTATCACAATTTCAGGAAAAAAATTGCATTGCGATTTTCTGAGAGATATCGCGATTTCGATTTAATTTGCGATTTTCTTTACAACAGTGACATTTACAAACATGGCACAAAATGCCATTATACCATTAGAAATAATAAAAGATATTACACGAAAGAGGTTTTGCGTGAGGGGCAGTTTTTTTCTCAAGATTATAAAAACTTTCTGTCAAGTACAAAATCGTTCTGTACATGCAGTAAACAACCAATTTTTTTTTACATAGAAAACGTATTTATTTATTTATTGTGGCTTATATACGGGTGCGCCTTATAGTCTGGAAAATATGGTGTGTGCGTGCGGGGGGTGGGTGTGTGTGTGTGTGTGTGTGTGTGTGTGTATTTATCCCAATAAAATCATTGTCCCTTAGCAAAGCTAATTTGATTCAAATGTCTAATTTTGAGATGGTTTTGGGGCAGTCCTATAAGATGATCAATTTCTAAGATGTTTGAGAAAATATGCACATTCTTGTTTATCATCTACAAACTACTGACAACCCAGTCGCGGCAGTGACTCGATTGCAACTGGACGGCTGTGTTTGTGATGAGATGCGAAACCTCTTCCAAGACAACCAGAACAGTCCAGTTGCAATCGATTCGCTGCTCCGAGAATGAAACGACGTGGGTGAACTATAATTTTCACAGACACAGCGACAACGTAACTCACAAATTCCAAAAAAACAAATATTGGATTTTAAATTATTAACAGAATTTTCCAAGATAAAAAAAATGTTCAAAATGACCAAAAAAGGGTCAGCGTTTCTTTTTTTTTTTTATTTGTCTTGACTTTTTCCAGCACTATATTTACAATACGTAAGGGGAAAAGACTCACACTTTACCTTTAGCCATCTTCTCCATCTGTGGTTCAAGTTGAGCTATCTTTTCAAAACATTTTCTGGACTAGGAAAAAAAAAAGAAAAAGCATTTGTTGAATGCAGCGTGTATCCACACTCTCAATTATAATCTCATTATCAACCACAATGTGCAACATTGCCATTGAGTCAAAGTTAATAACATGTTTTTGCCATATTTAATGAGATATTCAAGTGTGTACTATCCTGCATTATTCATTTTCCTCACAACTATAAAAAAAAAAAAAGTATCCTCCTTTCAACATCTAGTGTTTGAACACCTCCAGAGTTACTGTATCCTCATGAATATGTTACAGAAATATGGATCAGCAAAGATCCAAGGAGAGTTCACATGAAAGCCGAAAGAAAAAAACAACGTTAACATGGATGGACAGTCAGCTAGGCCGCGTCCTCATATGCATTCTGAGCTTTAAAATTCTCTTAATTTGTTAACGTATCATATCATCATAGAAAATTAGATATAATGAGCGCTAGTCATACTTACCTCACTAAACTTCTTCAACCCGAGATACGCCTTGCCCATGTGGAGGTAAGCCTTGATGCAGTTCTCGTTACACTGACACAAAAGGAAGAGGACAGCTTTAGTAACATTTTGCAATTTGGCAGCCATATGAGGTGTTTCCTATTTAAGCGGTGCCTTGAGATATGAGCTCATTTATTTCCGTAACCATGCAAAACACTCATATCTCAAATCATATTTCCCGAGCTGAAATGAATAGAAATGCCATTAACTCATTCACTGCCATTGACGAGTATAGAAGCCAAAAAGTATTTTCATTTTCCGGGGGCTGGCAGTACATGAGTTCATCTGTTCCATCCCACCCCTTGCTCCACCAAAAAAAAATAAAAAAATAAACAAAATTAGTGTTTTGAATGAATGTGTTTTTTTAACTAAGAAATACGTCATTTTTTAATGTGACAAATGAAGAGAACTTAAAGTATTATTTTACATCAGTGGATATTGTACTGCACCATCTTGGCCACATGGGGGCAGTAAAGCACATTTGTACAATGCATGTACTCGGTAAACTGCAGTAATGTTAGTTGTTCTTCATAGGATAAAGAATATAGAGCTCTCGATATTGTTATATTATTTGCCTTTTATATTTGATAAAATATCCGCTGCTTAAAGGGTCATAATACTGCGACGCAGATGCTTTTCCGCCAATCACGTTTTTGGCCCAAGGAAGCAACAGAGCCGCGTCTTGCTGCACCGAGTGTGCTTTTTATTTTGAAGGCCCAGCTTGCAGGATATTTACGCTTATGATGCCCGTGTGTTGTCAAACCGACCAGCAGGGTCATTTTTTCTGCCTGTGGTTTTAAATAAAAGCCGGCTTTGTGGAATATGTCGGTTTTGGACACTAATACTACACATTTATCAGTATGAAAGGAGAGCGGGAAATTATTTGCCACACACAACGAGGTCCTGTGGTTATGTGCAAAACTCACTTGTGTGTTGGACACAATGAGGACAGATTTGCCAGTTTGGCCGAGTTGGACAAATATTACCTGGCTGTCCTCGTTGCTAGCACAGCAAGCAAGAATTTTTGGGGGTCTACAAACAGCAGGCGAGACTTCACCCACCTCACGTCGATGTAACAGCTGAATCGCTGCTTGTTAATGAGCATGCTGTTTTTTTTTTTGTAAATTATGTGGATGAATGCACACCTTTTTGAATTCTAATTATAGCGCTGTGCTGAAAACATATAATTTCCAAGCGATTTGCTAATGACCGCTCGACTTTTACCGCATTAGCTTCAAATTGGAACATTTTTTAATCATGCCCATCCAACTAAGAAGCTCTACAAGTGTCATCATCACGACCAACATTGATACAGTAGCACAATAGGCCTAAGAGTGCATTAAAGAAAAGAGGCAGATGTTTTAGGATTTAAAAGGCAAGGCTTGAAATAAGCGGTTTTCCATTGCTGTTTTTACGTCAAAATTAATATTTTGTGCCTCATTTGTACATATTGAATAGCAAAACTGAGACTCAAACGGCAACCGTCAAAAGTAATGATGTGTACTGGGAGCAAGATTATTACAGTTTTGGAATTTTAATTGTAGTTCTTTTTTTTTTTTTTTTTTTTAATCCAAAATCTTTTAAATAAAATCGTGTATTGTCATAGAAAGTCTCTCCAGAAGGGTGTAAGCTGTCAAATCAGCAAAATGGGAATCCGCCACTTCATATTTGTGTGTCCCAATACGTATATCGGCGGGCTGACTGACACATGAACACCGAGGTGGCCAAAGAGCCGCAGTTACATTGATTTCCACTTTTATTTTCATAATCTGTGCAGCATTTTCCAAAACGATGCCACTTGTTGGCACTAAAATTTGGCTTTAATTGTGGCTTGATTACAACAGTTAAATTCCACTTTTGCCAACAGACCTCAGAGTTTCTCTTTGACTGCTTTGCCGTGAAGTGCATCCCATGAATCCGTCCGACCACAGGGTGGCATGATATGACAAATGAAGCTGCAAATGATTGACGCAAACATCCAGCAGTAACTTACCTTCAGAGCCCATTCGCAGTCACTGACCGCCTCTTCGTACCGCTCCAGATTGATGTAAGCCTAAGGAGATGCAAACGTGAACACAAGTGGGGCTTGTGCGTCAAAAATACAATAATTTGAATTTTTTTTCTCCAATAAACACCTTACTTCTGTTACTCTCTGCAATTGATTATGAATGCCCCCAAGCTACCTTATTGGCTAAAGGTTAACGATGCTCAATTTTTATCTGAACAAAGTATTGATTGAGTGACAATCTCAGAGAGGATTTTATTTTAACATATAGGGGGTGTTGCAGATTTGCATGTTAAATTTTGAGCTGCTTCTTAAGTTGCGACATATTTGTGATAAATCGATATATATTGTTTTCTTAATATTATTGGCCATATTTACGGCATATATTTAATTTCATTGAATTGTCCAGAAATATTTAGTACGGATATGTGTTGTTTATTTGTGTCAGTAGAAATATTAAAATATTCATATGTTCAGGGTCCAAATAATATTTGAATTATGAAGGACTGAGAACAGATCTCTGTGGTACCTCATATTTTAAGTTCTACTGAAAAACATTCTAAATGAGTTCATTAGAGGTAAGCAATGCCAAAAAAGGTGTCATTTTGCAGGACAATATTTCCGTTGTCGAACATTTAGAAGGTGAGAACGTTTAGCAAAGTATTCACTTGCGCTCTGTTGGTATACAACTGCCGCATGTCGCGTAGTTCAGCCAAGCCTTCGCTGTAATATTTCACAGCAGTCTCATAATCTCTTTGGGCATAGGCTTGATTCCCTTTCTCCTTAAACGCTGTGCGGACAAAAAGCACAAAACGCTAAACAGGAAATACAGCTGGCCGTGCAAACGGTACAACAACCTTTCCACCTCTCAACAGCTGATTGAAGTGGCAGGTAACAACACACCGTTGGCCTTTTTCTCTTGTACGAGTCTCTTCTTCCTCCTGTCTTCCGCATCTCTTTCCATAAACCTCATGAAATTCTCTGGGCATAAAAAGAAAAACACTTCTTTTGGCATTTATGTCTCCGATGCAGAGCCCGCATTGGCATAAACAGTAACAGTAAAAGGAAAAATAAAGAATCTGTTGACCTTAATTACAAGAGACATACAATGCAATATTTCCTTTCATTGGCCCGTACCTGCACTTTCAGTTGGTGCAGCCTGTAAAACAATAAGAATCATAAATATATTATTGACAATTGAAATGTATTTAAAGGGGAATTTTTTTTTTAAGTTTATGAGTGTGTGTGTGTGTGTTTTGTCTTTACTATAGGAGGCTTAGATGTTGGGTTTGTATTGATTGTGGTCTTGTTGAATTTTGTCCTGCAGGATCCATTCTGGGCTGCAATTTGGCAATCTGCCTTCTTGATAGCTTTCTGCTGGACTTCAACGTCTGATGAGTTTAGGTCTTTCACAAGCTTGCCTGGGGGGAGGTGAGGGTGCAAATACGGTGCATATATTAAGACACAAGTCATTAATTAAAAATGTTAGATCAAATAAAATAGCACACAAGATTAAAACTGAACACTTCTGTACAAATTAACATGGCGAATCCAAATGTAAGATAATAGTAAAATATCAATTTTTCTAGTACTTGCTCTTTTTTACCTGCCGAAACTGCTAATTAGATGACCAAGTTTTATGGAGTATACATACTTATATCGTCGACATTCTTCAAGAAAACGTCCAAGTCTTCAGTTGAGTACATGATGTTTGGCTCCATTTCTTTTCATTTTTTTAAGTTAAGTGTACAGGCGGTTACCCTTTCACACGAATGAACCTTTTGAGCACCAAACACGATCGATTTGTATTTTTGTAGAGTGCTAAAATGACACCTTAAATAATGTAGGGAAAAAGTATTAACGTGAGAAGACAAGCGATTGTGAAGCAGACCGCGTTGTCTCGACGTCAACACTGCGAGTTGCCTTGACGACGTGGTGCCTTCAAAAATAATTGGATATTGGAAACTCCTCCACCAAATTCCGAAAACCAATTGAGTCGATTTATAACAACAACGAAATGCAATACACAGGCCAAAAATATTCTCTACATTTTCAAATCAAATTCATAACGAACATCCATGTCCTCGTTTTTTTGTAACTTCCAGATTCCTTGTTAAACTTTTTTTTTTTCGAGACAGTTCTTATTTACAATATAAAGAATTATCACGTTGCGGAACGAACAGAGTGAACAGTACTTTGAAATTGTGGTTGCATGCAAAACTTTCTTTCTGAAACAGCACTTCTGGTTCTCAGGGTCAGGTGAACGCTATTCCTCTAACCAAACAATATAAAATCAACAAAAGCAGTTCCTAAAAATGCTTAATTTATGCGCCCTACATTATGATAAAGTTGTTTTTAAATTAGAAAATTGTTGCGCTTATCCATTGTACGACACTGCCCCCAAGTGTTTCTTTAAAATATTGTACAGTGCCAATGGTTATCAAACATTTTACCCTTAGCACCACCCCCAAAAATTTCGTCTCAATTACCACCACCATGACCAACATTGAAATACAGTAAGTTATAAATATTTATTTGTCACAAGCGAGACGGATGTTTTATTCCTAAATATATATATATATTTATAAAATAAAATGTAACCATATCTGATGTCTATGTGACATTTCAGTCAATAATAACCCACTGCAATTCTCTTTTTTAAGAGACACTTCGCGGCTCGACACTTCGGAAGCACAAAGAAACAAAAGTAGCGTTAACAAAATTTGAACTTGTTTTTGAAAGATGGACCCTCGAAGTCAAATGCAAAGTTTGAATTCAATCAGGGTCCTTTTAAAGTGAATTTTAGTACTCATGTTGTTGGGGAAAAATGTGCGTTTGTTGTAAATAGGACAAGCTGTGGTCTTAGAGGTTTGCCACCCATTTCCTGTCAATAATTCTGAGAATAGTAGCTACGTGCGAATAGGATGAATTAACTTCTTGGTTCATGCAGGATGAAAAACACTTACATGCCATTATGAGTCAAATGATGAAAATAAATATACAAGCTATGGCCCGGAGGCTATTTCGGCCCGCCATCCATTTTCGGCGGCCCACGGCAGATACGTGACACAACCCGCTAGGCTGCTTAAAAAAAATGCAGGTGGGCAGAGTAAGAAAGGAGAGATAAATTGGTGCGTGTACTGTACAGCTATTTTGGATATGCAAAGATACAAATAAACGATGTCCAATTAAAATAATACTATTTGTTTTGAATGAAGATAATTCAATTTTAGAAGCAAAATCTTCCACTTTCTGCTCCGTGTCAAGTTCTGATTAATGCACATTAATGATCATAAGTGATCGTTTTCCTCATGAGATGATCCTATCATCCTACATGCCTATTTGCCAAAGCAAACAAAAACAGCATCTCATATCCTCTAGCCACTTCTCTTTTTGTCATGAATTGTGTCATTTAACAAAATGGCCGCTCTTCTATCAAGCGCATTCCATAGCGGCTGGCTTTTAAACACTCGAAATAGCAAGACTGATATTCTTGCACAGGCACAACTCGAGAGGTCAAGAGCTACTCAAGAAGCACATACATGTTATGTAACCTGAAGACTTCAAATCATCTGGTAACTGTTTGGTTGTGCGTGTGTGAAAATGACGTTTGGTAGCAGCAAAACAAAGTTTCAGTGATGACTCATTTTTATTGGGGGGGTCACTTTGCAACGGCTGTGAACGTCACAGGGTTACATCTCGGAGGACAACAGCTCGTGTCATTGACAAAATGGCCTCTTCGCTCTTTATCTGCCTTTCCACAATCAATCCACTCGAGGCTCCGAGTCTTTTCTGTGGGGTTATCTCCAAAGATGCCCACTGACTTTCCTACCGGAATACATTCTGGGATTTATTTACTTTTAGCAAAACTTCTGGTAAGTTGTCACGCAGACACACAATCGAGGGCGAAAGGCTTCGCATTGGCCAACTTTTAGAATAACAAAGTAAAAAAAAATGTTTCCTTCACATTTGGAGTTCCACGCTTCTTGTAATTGACACGAGTGAAGACACAGCACCTAAAAAAAATCATTTACAAACATGACAGTTACTGACATTCATAGCAAAGCAGAAAATCATAAATGAGCTAACCAGAATTACTAAAACAACGTACATTGACAACATTTACGCATTAACAGAAAACTTTAAAAAAAAAAAAAAAGTTTCTGCTTTTATTACACATGCCCTTTTGATCTATCTGTCAATTAGATATCATCCTTCTCAATTTTTTGTGTGTAAATTCATTTGCGTATGTTGATAATTTCATTTATAGTTTACAGTCTGGGATGATTTATTTAACGTAAAAAAATATCAGTTCCAATACTTATACAAATATTGTTCATAGGTAGTGATCTCTCACCATAGAGTCAAAACATTTCATATTTTCGTCCACCCAATATACAGTAATTAACATCTAAAAAGTTAACTTTTAAAGTTTAACACCAGCTGCAGCATTTCTCTTCAAACTGTCAAAATTTATTAAAAAAAAAAAAAGTAACTTAAAAGTAACTAAAACTTGAGTAACTCATTCCTCTACTAGGAACTTATTACTTCCACATGCAAGTAACGCGTAATATGTAATATATTACATTTTGGAAGTAACTTTCCCAGCACTGGTAAATGATGCCCGAGCGGCATCAGTGTGACGCTCTTGAAAGTCAAACACGCTGCTTGGGGACTCCACCCATCCCATACAAAAGGTGATGGCCATCGCTGTCCCTCCCATTCACTCTAGCTCTGACTACGAGGCAGTATGGAGCGAGGACGTCCCCAATCTGCGGCGCCCTCCTATTTGGCGTGGTCCATCTTCAACACTTTATGTTGCTGTCTGCCGATTGGCATTGCAGCAATTGTCTTCTCCTCCAAGGTAGGCCTTGTTTTGCTTTTTGTCTCTCACTCCATCAATGCCCCCCTTAAAAAAAACCTTGCTTGTGTTTCAACTGAAATTATTCTCCGGCGCTTTTTGTTCTATTTAAGGTACAGAACGCCAATGCTACCGGGAACTCTGTCGCAGCAGCTGATGCGTCGAGGACAGCCAAGATCCTCAATATCGTGGCACTGGTGTGCGGATTAATTGTCCTCTCCATCTTCATTGCTCTCAAAGTCATTGAACTCAATGAAAAGCAGCACTAAAGGGAGGCACTCAATGGGGGAGTCTGTGTTAAAAGTAGTTTGCTTCAATGGACTTTTGTCTCTGAAACAAAATTAAAAGTGCCTCTTAAAAAAAACAAAAAACATCCTAAAAACACTTGAGTCAAAAATAACCCAATCTGGGTCAAAAAGGGACCTGTGTTTTTAGCATGGATGTTAATATCTGTGTAAGTGTATGCGTGAGTTCAAGCTTGCGCAACCTTTTACACGTTTAAGTATGAAATGCAATTCAAATGTTGCATAAAAACAAAAACCATTTACTTATCCCTGAACACAAAAATTCCAATTGTATTGAACTTTTACTGAATGATTTTATATAAAAAATAAACTGTGGTACTGTACGGCACATCAAATAATAAGATGTCATAAAGTTTAATTAAAAAAAAAAACAGACTTGTTTTTGTCATTTTTATCACAATTTCATCCCCCCCAAAAAAAAACACAAGTGCTTGCTTAAAATGTTTCTTATTTACATCTGTGTAGATTTTTGTTGCAATCTTTCATCAAAAAAAAAAATATGACTTAAGCAGTCATGCCATCATGCTAACATAATATAATATTGTTGGACTTCTTATTCTTTGCATGGTTATAATTAAGTGAATTCCGTGGTTGGTTTCCAAATGCATTACACATATATGAAGCAAGTTGCTGAAAACTGGTGCAAAGAATGAGACCTATGAAGTTATAAACCCTGAAAATATCTCTTTCCTGACTGCAGTTTGTCATTATTTCAATCCCCAAGCAAGGAGGTGACCTCATTTGTTCCATTAGAAATCATATGGCAGCCTCATGCTCCAACTCATGTTTTACGTTACCCAACATGCTTCCTCTTTATAAAGGATGCTTTCGGCATTCCTCGGTCGCGGAGGTTCTTTGTCTTAAAACCCCTTCCAGTTGAGAGACCCGAGACACTTCTCTCTGTTTCCTCCCAAGTTCCTCCATGCCCTGTTCCCCAAAGAAATTATTTGTTGCTCTTCACTTGCATCACCTAAATCGAGTAAGTGCGCTGGCTTCACTATGTTTCTGTACTCACGCTGCATGGTTGTGGTAGAGAAGCAGCGGGTTCATCGCAGCTGTGAAGAATGAAAGACTTTGAGCATCCCTGAGGGGATTGGTCATCCCGAAATGACCAATGGCTGTCCAAGTCCAGTCTGGCCTGAAATAGCTCGTCAAGAGATGCCTGCAGTACCTACAGTGGCACATGACAACAGTTAAGCCTATCACACGGCACTCGCTCAGTGCGAAAGGCTTGCATGAAGTATCGGAATGGATACGATTTTTACGATAATGAGTCTATTTTTGATTCGATTTAAGAATTCAATTCGTTATCAATTCTGTGATCAATGTTTTTTGGGGAAAAAGGAGAGTTAAAATGTAGATTAGCAACCACTTTGTTTTATGTCTTAATTGTATCTATGAATAGAGCTATGCAATTAATTGGAATTCAATTACGGTTGTTATACTCGACGATTACAATTTACAATTACATTTTTTGTGCTTTATTGAAATTCTTTCATTTTTTTATTTTATTTATTTTTAAATATTTATTTAAATGTTAAACTGTATAACAAGTAAGATCAAATGCAATGTTTCTTTATACAAGGAAACCATATTCGAATTTGCACCTTTTTTGTTTATTATTTTAAGCTAAAATAAATTTCATTTGTTTGAATACCGTTTCCATTTTGAATTTTTGGGGGTTTTGTACCCAAAAAGAATAATCGTTTGAATAATCATGATTTCAATGATTACTAAAATAATCGTTATTAATATTTTTTTTCATAATAGAGCAGCCCTATCTGGAAACAAGATTTTAAAAAGTAACCCAACAGTGTATTCTTAATTAGTCCACATCCTAGGACTTTGAATGGTTTCCAAGCGGTTGCCAGAATGAAGAAATATCATATATCCTTCTGTAGAAATTTACAAACTACAACTCAGGTTATTCTTTGGCAATTACACAATAATGCCCAGTAAAATTTCAATACTCCAGTGACAAATGCAGTTAACTCAAATCCAACTGTGATTTAGGAACTCACTTTCCGCTGCCTCGGTGAAAAAGAAGAGGACCGGTTGAATGGAAAAGCAAAATTGATTTCCAGGTTGCTTGTTTGTCCGTACCTTACAGAAAAGTCTTCCAAAGGCAGGAGCAGAATCATTGCTCATATCCTTGATTGCGACGTGGGACAAACAGTGCAGCAGCAGCAGGTAAAAGCCCCCGACCGAATGGAGTCTCTGGCGGCGGACAAAGAGCGTCTCATCTGCTTCCTATCAACATGGACACATAAACAGCGAAAAACATGGTCCCATCAAGGGTCACTTCAGTTTCAGATCTCTGAAAGCAACACTAAGATTCTGGATTTAAAAATAAGATAGATAAGAATAATCAAACACATCAAGGAGCTTGATCCAGATCAAATGCTTTCACAATTTGGGAAGATTTTACACCAAAGTACCAGTAGTCATTTTTCAATTACTTGAATTTTTTTTTTTTTTTGTAATTGCTGGATCTTATGAATGTCTTTGACGTCTTTAGCCGTCAATGGCAGTAAATGAGTTAAGCGTTGTACTGGCATCAAGTTTATTAAAGGGTTTTTGTACTCTTCTTTAGAATTCTGGTGAAAGCACAACAAAACTAATAAACTGTAATATCATTGATTACTTTCAAATGACGTGTAATATATAACATTTTGGTACTACACACATAATTGCAGGAGCCTAAATATTCAGCTCATTTTTTTTGTGTGTGTGCGCACTACGCATGAAATCTTTCTCGTTTCTATTATGGTGCAGTGCATTCAAATGCTGATGTCCCTCCTCAGTTGTTGTCTTTCAAATGAAAGAGAGAAAAGTCCCCCGAGTAACAGACTTTATACTGTAGCTCGAGCGGCGGAATTCCAGCCTGTTTATTGACCCCATGGCTCCACCAGTCTCACTGCGCCCTGCTGTGAATTTAGGAGGGGTACATTCCACTTGTGGAGCCTTTTGTGTGTGAAGGTCACCCGAGATAAAAAAAACTGTCTATGAAACGTGACACTGCTGGAACTGTGCACTAATTTGTCTTTTTTTTTTCCCAAAGCAACAAAGAAGGCTTTGAACATTTGACACAAGTTGACAACAGGAAAATGGCGGTTGCCAGTGTGGTGAGAGTTCAGCAGAAAAAGCCATGCGACTTGTGCAAGATTTTTTTTCTTTTTTTCAGATTTTTCTTTAGACCTAAACAATAAGACCTATTAGTACCTCTGCTGTTCGGTGTGTTTAGTTGTGAATTCATGTAAAAAATAATACACAAATTGTCATAGAATCTGGTTGAGGCATGTGGCATGACACAAGGAAGATACCATTCAATCTAAAAAAAAAAAATCAACCATTTATTGAAGCGGCTCTTAAGTTTTGTTTTTGCTATATTCTCAATCAAGGAATTTAATGATAACATATTTAATTTGCGCACCCCTCTTGTGCCATTATTACTACATTCAATTTTAAAAAAAATTCCGAAAATTAAAAAGGCTAACAAATTCCATATTCATGTCATGTAAATGATGCAAACATTACCTGATAAAAGAAGGAATTCCTGAAGGCGTTGTTGTGGTAGTTGTTTTTGGGAAGACTCGCAGCAATTTGGAGAGAAACATTTGGAGTCTGTGCAGTGAAAGCACAACACATCCTTGTTGGTTACGGCACCATGTGCATACCTGATAAATAAACAGGCACAGTGCATTGTGAAATCATGTTAATGATAAAGAAAGAAATGTTACAAACAAGGTGCAGGGCATGCAAGGTGTGCACTAGGGAAAGTCCATGCTGGTACACCAGGAATTCTCTGGGGTTGAGGCCTGATGAGTTGAACGCGATCAACTCTCCCTCACACTCCCATTGACATTCCAGGACGTCCACCAATCTGCTGCCGCTCTTGTCTGAGCAAAATGATATAATGGAGCCTCAAGAGGGGTTATGAAAGAAGCCATCGCAAGCCATTTTCTTTCATTATCAATCAAAACATTCTTCTCGCCACATTTTTGCCATTATTAGTCAAGTCCACGTGCGTTTTATAGAATAGATGTGTGTGATGTAGCAGTGACTTCTCTTCCCACCTTTTAACTTTTGCTCCACTCCTTTCAAGAGCTGGAATAAAGGTGAAAGTTCCAGCAGCTTTGTCCATTGCTCCTCTGGAAATGAAGGAGAAAAAAAATTCGATATATGTATATATGTATTGATATGTTTGCATATAGGATGCTACCTGGAATTGTCGGGACAGCGATGTGACTTGGTGGAGCGTATGCTGTCAAGAAATATTCATGTCAATTTTCCTTTTTTTTTTCTTCAGTATTTGCCTGCCGTGACTATGGTGGAAACCCAAGCGAATCGCTGACCAAAACGTCAGTTGCTCTTTGATCGGACCGGGAAACAGCTGAGGCATTCTATTCTATTCTCAGTATGGCATTTAACCCCGAGCGCACACCACCCGAACCACCCCACCTTTTAGAATCAGCCAGAGTTTTTTTTTCTGCGACGCTTAGCAACAAGGGGATTAATAAACTGGATTGTATACAATTTGCGGTCATCAAAAGCACAAATAAAACCGCAGTCAAAATTAGTCTACTCTTGTGGATACAAAATAGAACACCCTGAGAAACTGAGAAAAAAATGTCAGTTTTATTTTGAGTATAAGGGCCAAACCTAGAGGGACAAAAACTGTCATACGAGCATAAAGTTAGTAGTTTAAAGGGGAAGTCAAGTCATTATTTTTTTATTTATTTTTCCCGCGACCCGAGTTAGGAGAAGCGGTACAGATGGATGGATGGATTATTATTATTATTATATTTTTTTACAAAAACATTTGTGTAACATGAATGCAGCAAAATCCATCAGTTAATATCCATCTCCGGCAGCTGACATTTTGGCACTTGCTGTCCACTGAAAATGACATCACAGTGACCGCCACGGGCACGGCTCACCTGATTTCTGGGTTTGGACATATGACGTTCGCAGCCTGAGCCCTTATGAGGAAAGAAAAAAAAAAAGACCTGATTTTTATGGCAATTACGTCCGTGTATGAAAAGTCCAAAAAATCATTTACTATGAAAAAGGTTTAAAAAAAAATAAAAAATAAAAAGAAAGAAAGAAAAAAAAAGCCATGATTTTATGACTGCAAAAGAGAATTTCTATGGGAATAAAGTGGTCAGTTGTAAATTTTATGATAGAGAGGACAATGTCGAGTATTTGTTCTAATTTCTGCTGAGGCCACTGTGCATATTATACACTAAAACATCAACATTTGTGAGGCTTAGAGTCACGGAAATAATCGATTTTTTTTTAACAAGGATACTAAAAAGTCATTTCCCTTCCAATGTTTGAAAGTTGCACAATGAATTTTACAATTAATGAATACCTCCATCTGGCTGCAGGGCCGTGCCAAAAGCTTGCTGGTGACTGAGGTTAGTGTTGAGATTGACTTGCTGTTCATTACCCACAAATCGCTGGTTCATTCTGTCCAGCAGAGGTAAAATCTTCCTTTCGAGCAAACTCATGACGTTCCCCGTCGGTCTGGGCTGACACAACCGAATCAGACCATATTCCTTGTACCAGAAGTTCCCACATAAGACTTCCTAAAACAACAAATGCAAAAGACCTACAAGCTTCCATCAGTTTTCATTTTGATGCCATCTTTATTTTAATTTCAGATGATGTGTTTTGTCTCATAAAAGTGATGATTCTTTTGTTGACCCATTAACCTACAGCAGGGGTGGGCAAACAATGGGTTTTAAAATTTGACAGAGGGGCCGGATTAACAACAAACATTTCTAAAAATGACTAAACTTATTTATTTAAATTTATTACTATATATATATATTTATCAACCAATATGACATACTTGTATCACGATATAGTTTTCAGCTACATCGTTATCGTAATTTTTTTCCCAATGGCTATATGTGATTTTGTATCAGAATTTGCTTTCAGATTTCTAACAACAGTACATTTCTGTTCTGACTAAAATCTAATTTGATGCATTTGTCAAAAAAATGCCTTCATTCAATGTGATTTGATGTGTGGCGACCTTTGCTGTGTCACCGCGCAGCTTGGAAAGGTTTCGAACAAAATCCAGCTTGGTGAGAGCAACATCCAAATCTGATAGTCTGGAAGAACATTGCTCCAACACTTCGCCCAGTCTCGGCTCTCTATCCTGGGGGGAACCAATGAACACAGAGAGCAGTTTAAACATTCCTGTTTTCGTTCCAAAGATAAATGTTCAGACCATGTGATGGACGCTCGCTGTCCACTCTTCTCCTCGTTGTGTGCTCCATTTGTCGTGGTCTTGTTGGAGCTGCTCCATGCGCAAGTCCATCATGTCGAGGCCTGACACCAACTCAGTGTACCAAACACAATGCTGATCCCACTCCTCTTCATCCACTGTGCACACAGAAACAAAATGCTCACTTGTCAGCATTAAAACATAACGTGTTGAAAGTTCGTACAGGATATGGTGGCGCACAACATCCAAGTTGTGCCTAGATAATCCATAGTGAGGATCTAAAGCTGTCGTAGCAGTTTACCCAGGATGAAGATGTTCAATACATGTGGAGGAAGGATCAGAGCCAAGGCGGCACGCTGGGCCGCTCTCCTCTGGGCCTCGGCCTGGGCTAAGTCGTGCATTTCCACGGCTGCTTCCCTGAGCGGCTTGCCGGACCACTGGACCTGCAACATGATGAACACACAATTTTTCACTGTGGCACACATGCAGAATGAATAAAATATCTATGTGTATATATGTTATCCACCATTGATCCTAATTTCAATCAATATGAAATTGTACACCCTCATGTGCAACTTTCTCTTATGTTTGAGTTTGGTCAACATGTGCCCGTATGCATTATTCACCAAGAAATGAAGGCAAATTTGAAAACTAAAATAAATAAATAAATGATTACAGCAAGATTCAGGATCGGCACCGTTACCCGAATCTAAAACAAAATAAAATTCCTTGAGTCAGGTTTTATAAAATTCACAGATAATTAGCTGCTTCACAACGATCCAAAATAACAAATGGCAACATATTAAAGAAAAGAAAAGAAACTTTTGCATTAATTAAATTGTATGGGACATGAAAAAAAAGTTACCCTAAAACATTTTTAAGAAGCAGGCCAAGTACAAATAATATGAATCCAAGTTCGTGTGTGACATCACTGGCCCAGCGGGGTCGTATTCAGACTCTGAAGATGGCGATGACAAGCTGTCGCTAAGTATCAATACATACTTTTTTTAATTAAATTTAATTTCGGAAAAAATAAATGAATCAGAAGAAAAGCCACAACGAGCACACTCTGCAGCTAGAAAGTCAGAGATGTGGCTCAATGACGTCATATTCTATCTCCTTCATAATTTCACTGTCGCACTGGCTCCGCCCGGAAGATTTTCTAAACGAAATGCTAAATCCATGATAATGTGTATCAATTCGAGTAATTGTTCGACATTAGAATTTCATTGTTTTATACGACATGTAAAAATTTGTCAAAATCCCGTCCCATACACTTTCCATCCTTCCCACATTTAACCAAGCCCCTCACACCTCTTGATGGCAGTCAGCTTCCGTCAGTCTGAGAAAACACCGGCACACAGCCGAGTCCACATCGGAGAGGATGTCCTCCTCCCGTCGCCTCTGCTGCTGCCAGTAAGTGTTGCGTGCACACATTTCTCTCTCCAGAGCATCCACCTGGCGTCAACATCAAGGACGGTTAACAGAAAGACACAAGACCTTATTTGATGCATGTCAAGTGCTCTCCTTCCTGATCTACGAACCCCTGCCGACCTGCATGCTGTCGCTTTGATCCGCCACTGCCAGCCAGTAGGAAGCCGTGATGGGTACAACTGTGTCTGTAAGCACATCCAGCCTGGCGCCAACCACTGGAGCCAACGCAGAAGTCACAGGGTCAACTGCCTGAGAGCCATAACGGATCGCCACCAGACCTGCAGAGTGGTTGCAATGACATACAAGTTTGCTCCATAAATGCTTCTTTTTTTTTTTTTTTTAAACCATTGCCATCCGGGTCCTCCATGGTCCCTGCCAGCCCTATTGTTCTTCCTGAGATGAGGTCAGCCCGGCACCCCAACACGGGTACCATGAGACCTGATCCCATTGGGTCAGGGTAGTCCATCCCCAGCAAAGCAGGTACTGGTTTGTCTGCCCCTGACAGAGCCATGCCTCCTAGGGTAAAAACATAATTTCTCAGGATCAAGAAATGCAGAATCACCTTTGAACAAATGCGTGCAATCATGGAATAAACTGGGGAGTGAGTACACATTTTGAAAGACTTAGGAGTCACTCTCTCACCGAGAGCACCTCCATCCTGATGCAGGCCCACCATGACATCCAGTAGAATCTCCAGCCTGGTCTGGAATTGCAGCTGGCAATGCTGACTCCTCCTCCAGTGCAGATGGAGCTCCTCGACAACTGCACCAATACTCTCTTGCCAGCGACACCCTCCCTGATGAAGCTGCAAAGCTGGTTCTGACCCCAACTCGTCACTCAGAGGCCTCAGGAGCTCGACTACTTTGAACATGACCGCCAGAACCTAGGTGATTTTTTGTGTTACAAACATTTTTTTTTGTCATGCTTTCTGTTACTAAATTGAATGAAAGACACCTTGTTGTCTAAAAGCGTCTGGTATCCTCCCGCATGAGACACCAGCTGTCCAGCACGGATGCTTGCACCTCCCACTCTCACCATTCGCCCACTCAGAGGCTCCATAAAGGGCTCACCCAGCAGGACGCCCCCTACTGGCAGCACAGCACCTACACAAAAAGTTTTCATGAACTACAGTGGTACTTAGGAGACTCATTTGTGCCATGAGCAAGCTCTTAAATGACATGTGCTGGTATGTCAAATACAAATACAATCTTTTATGTTTTTAATGATCAACAAAGCAAAATAAAAAATAAAAAAATAAAACAATCAAGTAAAGACTCATGTCAGGGTACCACTGCATTTTAACAACCTCAGAATGTCATAAAAGTGATATCACTTACCTGTCACCGGATCTAGACTGACGCCAACAGTTAGCACAATATTTCCCGTCCGGGGATCCAGCATCGGAGAGCCCATCTGGACGGGTTGCGGCAAACCGGTGATGGGGCAAATATGTGTCTTTCCCAGTGGGTAGACCAGACCAGTTTGTGGCTGGATGGTAACAGCAAGAATTGGTACTGGGACCCCAGTGTCTGCGTCTGCCATGTGTGCACCGAGCTGCAGTTTTTGACCCGGTCGGAGGCCTCTGAGCCGCATGCTGGGAAGAGGTTGGTTTGAGTGGCAGGAGGTTGGGTATGGAATGAAAGGAATAAGAGGACTTTCCCATTTCCTGTTGTCTCCTTGAAAGGATATAGGGGAAAATGAAACTACACTTCTACCATCTAAATGTGCTACATTTATACCATGTTTGTCAGTCCTACCACCTCCATGGGTAATACCTGCACAGGAATCAGTCGTGAACACCAAAGTGGAGCTTTCAGGGTCATAGGCGACATTCCCGGCAATGGGGAGAACACGGCCGGTTTGTGGATGCAAGAAGAAATCTGGAGGAACCGCCATAGTGTGACCACTGCTCAGCAACATGTGGCTGTGAGCGTTTGGTCTAATGAGGCCGGTGACGGCGTCATAATGAGCCGGGCAACAGTCTCGCAGGGATCCGTCAGAACCTGGAGAGACCATTATGAATAATAATCTGAGTTTGTACTGTCAGTGGAGGTGACAATTATGCTACAACCTGAAATGTGTGAACTGTTGGGCAATAAAAGGAAGTTCTTAAACTCAGTATCATATGGATTGCTTGTTATTGCAGTACACGAATTGTACCACCAGATGGTAGTGTTTCTTCGCATTTTCAGTTTGAGGGTAAGAGATCGCTTACCAAAGATGCTGTCTTTGTTCAGCACTGTGCCTGTGTCAGGACAGAGCAGCTTGGCTCCTATGGCTTCGCCCAAAAGCCCCCAGGCCCCCTGGCGTTGGCATTCCACTGATACCAGCCTCCCCATCTCACCCACCAGGGACCTTAAACGCTGGATCAAACTGAGGACAGAAGAATGTTTGCATTCCGGAGAAAACCTAACTGTACAAAATATAATTAACAATACTTTTGATGGTGCAGTCCAAAAGATGTCTGGTATATCTTGGCCAGGATTCTGGTGCATTCTCGCACTTGAGCTGTGAACACACAGTGGACCTTCTGCTGGGCCTGCTGCTCTCGTCTCAAAACCTGAAGGAGCCCAAGTGAAACATTTTCATTTGCCGTCATACCGCTTGCACACAATCACGTCACAATCAGGTTGCGGCTCCCGGCAACACGCGTGTGACTATTTATTTTGTCTTAAATAAAAGTGGTCAATTCTGATCAATCGAGTAGATGACTCCAACTTTCATTAAGCGCTTATTGGACAGTATGTATTGTTCGGGAGTTAAACCTGAAGCTGACTCTGCAGCAGCGTCATCAGGTGTGCAGCCAAAGACCTCCTGCGGCTCACTTCCTTTTCCACCTCTCTCCTCGTCTTGTCATAAACGTCACTCGTGCTCTCCTCATCCACCAAGCGAGGATGGAACAGTCGTAATTTATCAAGGACACCCTGGTAAAGTTCCTTTACCTACTTTCACGAAAAGAAAAAAAAATATTTAAAAAAATGCATTGAGGTCCAATTTCATGTCATCGATAATGATAAAAATGAGTCGGAAAATAGACGCAAGGATCTCCTTTTACAACTTTTGATTTCAGGAGTCAGTCAAAGGTGATAGCTTTACTCCTCATGTATATGATATGATACGTGATACCGCATCAATCTAAAGGTTGAGTCGCACACCTCGGTGGTGAGCTGTCCCAGCCGTGCGGTGACCGCCACGCTGTGTTTAAGCAACAGGTTATAGAAAGTGTTGCTGCTGAAGGCCTCCAGATCGACTTGGTGCTCGTAATCCCAGAACTCCTCCGATGGCTCTGCTCCAAGGCAAACACAAAGAGGTCATATTCACCAAAGACGGTCATAAACTGAAAATGGCAATTTATGAGTTAATCTCTAGAACTGATATGCTACCCTCACATCCGCCAAAATTAATTAATTAATAATCAACATCCTTCCTGTGAAGTATCAGAGCAATATCATTGGATGCTTCACATGTGCCTTGAGGCAATGCAGTACTCTTTTTATTCTATTTTCATCCGTTATCTTGCTTTTAAATTATTATTATTATTATTATTACAATTATTATTATTATCATCATCATTATTATTATTACAATATCATTCATTGTACAGCAGAAATAAAAAATAAAAAATAAATACAAATAAATAAAATACAGATAGGAATACAAAAAAAAAGTATTAAAACAAAAATTTTAAATGTGTTTTTATATGACCAGCTAACCAACTAAGTTAGAAGAAAATTAGAGTCCCAAAATGTTTTGATGTCAAGAGTTTTAAATTGATGCCCCCCAAATTATGTAGGCGTTCTTGCACAAGTATCGGTCTTTGATTTCACACACACATGGAGTATAATTTTTACAAATATGTCATAACTTGATGTATATATTTTTTTAGTAGGGCTACTTTGTATGGAAATTCTCTAGGATGTGCCTATTTTAAGAGGGAAGGTGTGAATATGCAAGTAGATGTAAATCCAATATAGCATTTTATATATATTTTTTTAAAATCTAAATAAATATTATTCATTTAGGAAATGCATTGATTTTAAAGAAACTCCTTTTGTATCAAAGCCTAGAAAAGCAAGTCCGTATTAGTGGGACAAAAAAAATACATGTTTTCAAATTAACTTTCATCTCAGCGTCTTGACAAGTGAGGTGCCCTGTTGACCATGGCAGCATAACAGGAGCCTTGAAGTTGGAATCAGTTGGGTGAGACTTGGGAGTGACTGTGTTACGTCAGAAGCCACAAAGCTGGTCAATCAACTGTCAGTACGTGTGTATTATGTTCATACATGAACGTTCTGTGTGTTTTATCGCAGGTGCACGTGGAGCAAAGGTTGCGTAACACCGGGTGCTCTGTGGATGTTCAAGTTTGCGTTCATGTGAGCGTGTGTACCTGCTTGAATGGAAGTCAGCCTCATTGTAGCTTGTTGCTTTCTGTGAATTTTCATTTGCGAAATCACCCTTGAACCCTTGGATGCGTAATCGTCCATGTGATAGGTCATCTGCCGTGAGTGATACTGCGCTGTGATTGGCTTCTTCACAGGCAGCCCATACTCATGGAAAAGAATCTGCAACATGAATTGGATTTCTTAAAAACGGTTGGTTTCCAAAACAACCCCGTGTTCGAGACCCGATCATCCTGAAATGTCACCCCAAAGCCGAATAACCCAACGTTTTGTGAGTATTGTACCAACCAAGACTATCACACATAAACTCAAGATGAGGCCAGCTCCAAATAGAAGTCCTCCCGTCACCAGCCAGTCAGGACGGAGTAAGAGGTTTCTTCTTTTCCTGATGCCCACTCTTGTCATGTGACGTGGAATGGTTGCGAAGAAAGGTCCCGGCTCGTAACACTGGCCGCCTGCGGCCATCACCCGCACATACTGGTGAGGGACAACAGTGGAGGTTAAATCAATCAACGTAACCCGCAGCAAGTACTGCGTGAACATGGAATTACCATCCGTTTGTGGTGGTGGCTGCTTAACCTAAAAACATAAACTCCGGGCTGGTGAAAGACGATTGAAAAGAAAATGGGAGGTGTCCAGGACAGAGTCAGCTCCTCTTTCAATTTTCTCAATGCACCCCAGTCAAAATCGCTGTTTGTGTTGTACAGGTTGTCACTGACAAACAATGAAGATTAAAAAAAAAAAGCTTTGAGGTTGTTTTTACAAAGAGACACTTTTACCAGGCGGGTCACTTACATATCATACTGAGGATAGTCGCGAGTGGTGACAGTGAACAACAGAACATCACCCAGATGGAGACAAGTTATTGGGTTGAAAATTCCAGTGGCACTCTCCCTTGAATCTCCCTTATTAATATTATCCATGCTCCCACCACCACTGCTGATATTTTCCTTTATGCGCACGTCCCACGCAAGGACAGAAGCTTCTAGAAAGAGTGTGAAAGAACTGGAATAAGTGTTAACTCACCAGACACAACAATAGTAGCTCCTTATTTTTTTTCAGAACTGAAAATATTTTTGAACTCTTCACGTTCAACAAGATATGGTCATTCCATACCAATGACGGAAAAGTCCGTCCATATAGGATGGAGGGCTATGAGGATGGAGGATGAGAAGTTTATTTTTTAAAATGATGGACTAAGCAAGGACGAAATTGGGTTTTCATCCCTTCTTGTAATCGTCCCCGGGTGACGTACTGTGGGAATAGAATTCAAATATTTGGACTCGGAGCAGAATGAAATGTTGTGTGAACTGGCCCTTTAACTGATAGTTCAACTGAGAGCGCGAGTGAGCGAGAGAGAGAGACTCCAAGTAGGCAAAAACAAAACGTGAAGAAGCAAATGAGAGCCAAAATAAAAAATGAAATTAAATAAAGTTTATGAATGATGAGACCTCTGCCATTAGCCTCTAATCATGCAAGGACCGAAGTGGACTAAATAAAAAAAAATTCAATTGAATGTTGGGCCGATGGCACTCGCTGTGATGATGATGATAATAGAAGTATTGTGTCAGGTCAAACCATTTGCGCTCGGCGTATCCCGCAGCTCTGTGAGAGACGAAAACAGCTGCTGAAGTTCCTCAGGGATGCCGCCACCAAGGAGGCCCATAAAGCCCATTTCTACATTCGGAGAACACATGAATACGAAGGAAAACTTGAAAGACACACTTAGATAAGCACGACAATGAACAAAATTGTTTGTGTGTGTGCCCAACCGCTTGTCTGAACAATGTAGACGGGGCGTGAAGTGATGAGATGACTGCCGCATTGCAGGCTCCCAAGGGAGTCCCACAGGTTAAAGAGCGTCTGCAGCACGTGACCAGAGAAACCTGACACCTGCACGCAGACATCAAGTCATGGTTTTATTGGGAAAAAAAACAGTACTACATAAATTTGCATAATACTGACACCAATTGTTTTATGTTATAGATCATGATTTTACTGGTCTGGCCCACTAGATCATTCAAATTGGAAGATATTCCAGTTTATGTGCCAATATCATGCACAAACTCCAGCAAGCCTAATTTCTGTTTCCGCGTATCAAGCACATGTACTTGGGCATGCCGACCGGTGATGGGAAAATGAAGCTTCAAATTTGCTTCATGAACCAGTTGTTGTATTTTTGAGTCCTCTAGATGGCACTGTTGGTTTAAATAAAGGGTTTAAAATTGGCAAGTCAGTGTGCTTTCAGCCCAATGTTGATCACAGAGTGCCATCTACAAGAGTCCAAAAATACTACAATTGGTTCACAAAACCGATTTGAAGCTTCATTTACCCATCACTAACGGGACCATCTTATGATGTGTCGAAGAGATTCAGCGTGGATTGGACGAGAAAACATTACGTAACATCCCACAATGGCGCACAAAGACGCAAAGGCGCCGTCACACCCAATTCTATGTTCATGTGAAAACAGATGTGCTTACCAACTGCCTTTCGCCCACTTGACTGTCAGAAGCCAATACCAGCTCCAGTTCTCCACTGGACTTGCACCGGAGCGCCAGTTCAGTTGCCGGCTTTTTCCTGCACAGGCCCCCACACGCGAGTCTCCCAGGAGGCTCGGTGCACACACACAGGCCCAGCTCTCCATCGTAACCCTCGTAGTCTTCTGCAGATGGACAAACCTGCAGAAGAGATAGCAAGTAATTTCGATTCACATTATCTCATAATCTCGTATTCAGGAAGGATCATCCTGTGCGGAGGGTTCACTCTGTAACTGGGTGAAAAGTTATTTAAACTATGTGGGTGATAGTGACACAAATCGAATAGCGAAAGCAACATCGGGAGCCAGTGTTAAATATTAAAAGACACACAGCGTATCTGGAAAGTGTTCACTGCATTTCAGACTTAGCTCAATATTTTGTTGATGCACTTTTGGCAGGAATGACATGTTTCCTGCATTCACGTACAGTAGACGTGTGTGGGTGTTATCACATGACCTGTGTCCTGCAGTGAAGTGACCACTCGTGTCGATCCAGACAGTCTCCATGTTGAGTGCGGGTTTTTCCATCCCTGCAGATGCTGTACACTTTGTGCACACAAACATCTTCACTGTTGGTCGCTTGATAGGCGAGGTTACATTTGCACTGCCCGTCACTCCTCTGTGGAAAAGTAAACGGGGTTCAGTTATATAACGACAAATACAATTCTAAAAGGTTATGTTGTGCTGTTCTATCCTGGTCTGACAGTAATCCAACTAGAAGCCTTATATGACTTTTCACTTCCTGCACTGAATTCACCTTAATTTTGCAGTCAAACAATGACCGCTTCGCGGGAACGCATTTAAGAAAGTCAGAAGCGTCCCGATATTCCCCAGGCTGCCTGATTTTTCTCATGACATTTATGACACACTAAACAAGGGGTGAGCAAACTTTTTTCTCCAACGGCCGCATACAGAAAAAATAATGTTATTATATAAATACTGGCTATACAGTATATTCTATTTTTTGGTACATCCTAGCTTTTTGTTAATGGTGACAAGGCAAATAGTGTAGGATTTTTTTAACCAAAA